>NC_057805.1:439021793-439167914 GCF_018294505.1 Triticum aestivum
TGCCGACGCGCGTGTCTACACCTTGGTCGATGACCAACCGGATCCACCTGATATGAGGCCGCACAGCAAGCTTCGACCAACCGGATCCACCTGGTACGAGTCCGCGCGGCAAGCTCCGGGGCGTATCCATGGCGCCAACGGCAGCCGCCCACCCTCGTGAAAAATGGGCACCCCCAGCCTCCAAAATTGGTGGAGAAGGTGCGGCTGGTGGTTGGGGGCAGCAAGTGTCGACGAGGAGATGTGGCAACGACGGTACGCTGAAAACTGGTGAAGGTGCACCAGCTGAATGAGAGTATAATGAAATCAAGAGGCACATGATCAAAAGAGGCGTCCCCATCCAATAATCTCAAGCACTATTTTCAGCGCACATGAACACGGCATGACAAATGCAAAGCTACTCAAAGCAACATCACAGAAAAAAAGATGCAGCTGGAAATAACGGGCAGAACGATTAACTGTGCATCACAATATTAACTTAAGAACATAGTTTTCCCGTGTACTGCGTACCGGAGCACAACATCTACGAACGAAATCAACAAAGCGAAAGGATTTAGCTATATAAATCATCATCGTCAGCTGCTGCAGCAGCGGAAGCAAAAGGGTCGGCCGCAGCGGCAGAGGAAGCACCCGCAGCCGGCTGATCAGGGAACCGGAACTCGCTGCCAAATCCACGAGACTGCTGCAGAGTCTGGGCAAAGGCCTGGTACTTGCGGATGTCGGCATCGCTCACACTCCGGCGCGCATACTTCATCGACTCCTCAAAGTGGGCAGCCCTGATCTCAGCAACCTCATCAACCTCGTCCTCCTCCATGGCTTCAGGGTTGTCCTTCCTCCGCCTCTCCCTCTCGATGTCCTGAAAGGATGAGTTCCATTAGACCACAGGTATAAACCAAGAGTGTTGCATGCCAGAAAAATAAGTGCTTCAAAAGGATTGATTTCCTAGTCCTACTGCAGATCAATTCATAGAAATTACTGGTACCTTCTCGATGTTCTCCCTGATGGCATACTTGCAAGCACGCTGGCAAATTTCAGTGATATCAGCACCGCTGAACCCTTGAGTGTACTTGGCAAGAGCACTCAGATCAATATCCTTGGCCAAAGGAGACTTTCTGAGGCAAGCTTTGAAGATCTGGTGCCTCGACTCAACATCAGGAAGAGGGATGTAGATAAGCTGATCAAGACGCCCTGGCCTAAGCAGGGCAGGGTCTATGATGTCTGGCCTGTTGGTAGCACCAATGATGAAGACGGTTTTCTTAGCATTCATGCCATCCATCTCAGTCAGCAGCTGGTTCAGCACTCTATCAGCAGCACCTCCAGCATCCCCACTGCTGCTTCCTCTCTGTAATATGGTCATTGTTATCAGCCATTATGAAATACAAAGAAAAAACTCGCACAAATTCAGAGAGAGAGAGGGAGAGAATGACTGACTGACCTGGGTAGCAATAGAGTCAAGCTCATCAAAGAAGAGCACACATGGTGCTGACCCCCTAGCCTTGTCGAAAATCTCACGCACATTGGCCTCACTCTCACCAAACCACATGGTAAGCAGCTCAGGTCCCTTGATACTGATGAAGTTAGCCTGGCACTCATTTGCAATTGCCTTGGCTAATAAGGTTTTACCACAGCCAGGAGGGCCATAGAACAAAACACCCTTGGAAGGAGACATGCCAAACTTCTCAAATTTCTCCGGATGCTCCACAGGGTATTGAACAGTCTGCAAGAATTTCATTTTTGTTATACAACCTACAGCTAGAACACAGCAAATTTAAGAATAGAGATAAACATAAGAGCAGCAAAATACCTCCTGCAACTCCCTTTTGACATTCTCCAGCCCACCAATATCTTCCCAAGAAACATTGGGAACTTCAACAACCTGATTTTCAGAAGATAGAAGGTGAGCCCTACAAAACATGTATATACAAAACAAAATTGACAAATAAAGTCAAAGAGATGCTCACAGTTTCACGGAGAGCAGACGGGTTGCTTGTCGTCAGGGCGGTCTTGAAATGGTCATTTGTCACAGCCATAGAGTTGAGTATCTCAGCATCTATTGTCTCGTCCTCAAGATCAATAATATCCATCTTCTCACGAATGCATTGGAGAGCAGCCTCAGTGCAAAGAGCAGCAAGATCAGCACCAACATACCCATGAGTATCTCTTGAAATATGTTCCAGTTCCACCTGCAATACAATTAGCAATGTCAATCAAGAAACGGTTTCATCAAATTGAGCAATCATCCAGAAAGATATTGCATTCAAGGTTCAAGGATTATTAATGAAGATCACTTACATCTTCAGCCAACTTCATGTTTTTGGTGTGAATCCGGAGAACCTCAAGGCGCCCAACTTCATCAGGGACTCCAATGTCAATCTCCCGGTCAAACCTACCAAATCTTCTGAGGGCAGGATCAATACTGTTTGGGCGGTTTGTAGCACCCATGACAATAACATGTGCACGGGATTTAAGCCCGTCCATAAGAGTCAACAGCTGTGAAACAATACGCCTTTCAACTTCTCCATTGGTCTTCTCTCTCTTCGGGGCTATTGAATCAATCTCATCAATAAAAATGATGGACGGAGCATTCTTCTCAGCTTCTTCAAATGCCTTTCTGAGATTGCTCTCACTTTCTCCTGCTAACTTGGACATAATTTCTGGGCCATTAATCAGAAAGAAGAATGCACCTGTTTCATTGGCAACAGCTCTAGCAATAAGGGTCTTGCCAGAGCCAGGTGGTCCAAACAGCAATATGCCCTTTGGAGGCTTCACACCAATAGACTTGAAAAGCTGAGGGTGACGCAGTGGGAGTTCAACCAGTTCTCTGATCTGGGCCATTTGCTTCCTAACTCCACCAACATCATCATAGCCAACATCGTCAAGCCTTTCTTCATCCTCCCTCTTAACAGGCTCACCATCACAGAATATCTCGGTGTCTGGTGCAACGATGCAATACTCTGCAGGGTCTGTCTCTATAACTTTGAATTCCACACTTCTCATTCCACCCCTCACAAGGAAAAGATCTCCCTTCCTCAAAGGACGGTAAGCTTCTAGGAAGTAAGCTGAAAAAACCAGATGAATACAATGTCAACAAAAGGACTGCATGCAGTGTATATTGTCCCAATAAAATATGGCAAGGCATTTCAAGATTTCTTATCAGCAGCAGCATCAAAAAAGTGTAGCATAGGTACAATGGATTTCTTTATTTCAATGAAGATAGTTCAGAGGGTAGACACAAATACTATATCATGGGGGAAATAGCAGTTTTAGTATGACAGCTGAGAAACACCATCTGTTTACACTTATAAACAAAGGTGTTGGCATTAAAAGGCTGTATAAACAAAGTTGTGAACAGCACACTAGAAAAACCCAGATGACATGCTAAGCACTGGAGGTTAACTAACTTAGGCCATGACAAAAGGTAGGGAGAATATTTCAGTGATGAAGAAATCTCACGTTTCAAGAAGGCATCAAACAAGTTTCCAGTAATGCCTTCAACTGTGTCATCGATAGGAAGTGTGTGCACCCGCTTCCCGTATTTGACATCAGGGCATTGGTGAACAGACACCACGTCACCAAGTCGCACTCTCAAGTTCTTCCTGACGGTCTTGTTCATTCTGATCTTTGGCTCCTCACATGTGTCATCAGCAAGCACAATGCAGATTGTGTCCTTCCTTTTCTTACCCTGTAAGACAGTGATCCTAAATGTCAGGAGGCATGAATGAAGTACTAGTAGCTCGCTGCTAAAAGAACAATAATTATCATATAGCGCCAATACAGAGAAGCATCCAAACTTCAAACATGTTCCAATCTACGTGTTGCCCCACAGAATCAAAAGATGGTTATAATTGTAAAAATACCAACTGCGTACACATTGCGGTGTCCATGATAAACAAAAATACACATCAATCAATATATTGCCATATTCCAAACAGGGGGTACCTCAATTACATCATGCAATGGTACTGTAGTGTTTAGGAAATACTAGTGTATAAAGGAGAAAGCTTTTAACTCCCAGGAGTCCATAGTTATTAACTCCCCATCCATTGGTATTAATTAAGTTATCTAATCGCATCAACCAGCTAAGATGGTATAATACATACTAGATATATGCAGCTATCCAGACCCCAGTGAGTAAAGCAGTGTGGCCAACCACACCTTAAATTCACTAGATTGGCTACTCTGTCTGGACGAAGCAGCTAAGTAAATACTGGCCAGACACTAAGATGAAGTGATTAGAAACTCGGAGGCTCAACCGAGGCCCTGGGATATGGCGCGCACCTTAAGAAGGACCGTGTCGCCGCGGAAGAGCTGGAGCCTCTCCATGGTGTCGGGGTGGAGGGCGACGACGGAGTTGTCATCGTTGGTGGCCTCGTCGACGACGAGGCGGTTGGGGGACTTCTTCCGCTCTAGAATCGCCGTCGAGTAGTCCTTCTTCGACTTGCTGCAGACGGCCCGAAAACAAGAACGAAAAATCAGCAAAACAATCAGCCAGATCGGAAAGCGCAGGACAACCGAGGAGCCCTAGATCGGCACGGGATCTTACGGATCGGAGGAGGAGGCCTCGCCCTGCGGCGTCGGGGCGGCCATGGCGGGCGGATCCGGGGTTCGCCGGCGCCGCTAGGTCTCTCGGCGGGGCTGCTGCTGCGGGGGGTTGCGGATATCCTTCGCTCCGCCTTGGGAAGTGAAGGAGGTGGGCGAGAGAGAGGGGATTAGTTCGCCATTATTTATAGCTTCTTCCGTGCGCGGAGGGGTTTGGGATTTTCTCCCCTCCGCGACCCGGGCTCCGGTGCGGGAGTTGTACACGGACGCCATGACGTGCGGGTCCAGGACGCCCAGGGCCCGCCTGGCGGGCTCCGTGAGGGCTCCGGGTCTCGGTCGCGCGGGGCCACGCCGGAAGGCTCTGGAAGGCGTGGTCGTCTCGTGTGTGCGCGAGGAAACAGTGGTTGGTTGGGTGATGGCGATCGGATGGATGGGAGGGAGATGATCTCGGTCGACAAGTTTGGTATCTTGAGGGCACGTTCAATGGAGAGGCGCTTGTTTGGACGCTTAGATAATAAAAATAATTATTTAAGGAACTGGCACCGGAGCAGGAGTCCATTCCTCCAACGCAGGAGCATTTGTTGGGGCGCTAACCAAATTAATTTTCTACCAAAACAATATCTCCAGCGCTGGTTAAAAGGCTCGTGCATGAAAGAAAGGGACGAGGCGCCCGGTGCCTGGCTTGGCATCGGTGCCAGCCAAAAACCAGGGATCGGACGGGATTTTATTGAAACGGCAAGGAATTAAACCCTGGCGTCTCAGGGGCGGATCCACCATGGGTCAAGGGTGTTCAGATGAACACCCGAAAATTTATGCAAATATTTTTTTACATATAGGCATATATGGCAGAGTATAGAAATACGATCTTACATGGGCCCAATACGTGCACTTTGGCAGCAGGCGAGCAGCCCATTAGGCCATTAGGTATTACCTGACTGCGCACGAGAGCCTGGACACGCACCCGCCAGCCGCTTCCTTCCCCAATTCCCACGAACAGATACAGGAGCGGCGGCGCGAGGGCATGGCGAGCCACAGCCAGCCGCCGGCGCAGGAGTTCACCAGGGCCATCGCCGACGCGGCCGCCGCCGGTGAGGAGCAGGAGCTAGTACCCAGTCCCAGTGCGGGGCACGGCGCCGCATCACAGCCACAGAGACAGTGGGTCACGCCGCCGGCACCGCCGGCCGCCGCAGTTGTTGATGTCGCGGAGGGGAGCGTACCTCCAGTGCAGCAATTTGCTCCAACAACCTCAATCTCTAAGCCTAAGGTGAATCCCCTTTCAAGTTTCAAGTTCCAACTCTGAAATTTCATTCTTTGATTTGATTCATTGTGAAATCCGAACTGAATGTGTAGTTTCTATTTGATTCAGTGAGAAGTAGCTATAGATGTAGGAGTTAGGAACTGTTGATTTATTAGCATAAAAATAACAAAGGAATTGTATTTGAATTGTAGGCAGTACATAATTCAAAACTCAAGAGGAAGAGCATCGCCATTGATTTGAAAACTTTATGGAGTAGAGCTGGGAAGAAATCTAGAGCATGTGCAGGGGCTCTAGTGAACACAAGTCCAATTGCAGAACATGTTCAGGTTGAGCAGCAAGTGCAGGTGCAGAACACTTCCCCATCGAATCAACTTCATAGCACTATGAGCTCCCCTTCAGTTCAAAATCAGCAGCAGCTACAGATTGTTGGTGCCACGAACACAAGTCCAATTGCAGAACCTGAGATTGAGCACGAAGCAAGCGAAGAATCTGAAAATATAGAGGAAGAGAATGACACTGAAGATGCAGTTTACGATGTTCAGCTGCTTGAACCTGATCCTGGGAAGAGGATTGCTATTGCAGATTATGATGTTAATGACCAGAACAGGATTAGAAGAGGATACATTGCAAAAGGGGCTTGTCGACCAAAAAAGTATGCTTTTCCACAACACCCTGTTGGAGGTATGCGTCGATTTGTAGCTAAATGGTTCAAGTCTTATAAATGGCTTGAGTATAGTAAAGAGCTAGATGCTGCTTTCTGCTTTGTATGTTATCTTTTCAAGGATAATTCACATGTTGGTGGGGATTGCTTTGTGAATGGAGGATTTAGAAATTGGAATCACAAGGCTAGTTTTGGGAAACATGTTGGTGGGATCAATAGTGCACACAACAAAGCACAAGAGAAATACAATTTCTTCATTGCACCCAAAACAACAATCGTAGAGTCATTTTCTTCAACCACCAAACAAGACAAGGTTCTATATATAGCTCGCTTGACATATTCTCTTAAATGCCTGAGGTTTCTTTTGGGTCAAGGGTTAGCTTTTCGTGGACATGATGAAAGAGAAGTTTCACTTAATAAAGGTAATTTCCTTGAGCTTCTACATTGGCTAGCAGAGAATTTTGAAGAAGTGAATAAGGTGGTTCTTAAGAATGCTCCAAAGAACAACAAAATGATAGCTCATGAAATACAAACAGACCACATCAACTCTTGTGCCAAAGAAACTACTAGGCTTATGATGGAAGAGCTAGGTGATAGTTGTTTCTCAATACTTGCCGATGAATCAAGTGATGTGTATCTACAAGAACAATTGGCTCTTTGTCTGCGTTATGTTGATAAAATCGGAAGGGTGGTTGAGAGGTTTCTTGGTATTTTACATGTTGCAAACACCACATCTTTGACACTCAAAACAGCAATTGAGAGTTTGCTTATGGAACATGGTTTGACCTTCTCTAGAGTACGTGGGCAAGGGTACGATGGTGCTAGCAACATGAAGGGTCATGTCAATGGTCTAAAGAAACTAATTATGGATGAGTCCCCTTCTGCCTATTATGTGCATTGTTTTGCTCATCAACTTCAGTTATCTCTAGTTGCTGTTGCTAAGGAGAACCGTGATTGTGTTTTGTTCTTTCAACAACTTGCTAATCTATTGAATGTTCTTGGGATGTCTTGTAAGAAGATTAGAATGCTTCGTGTGGCTCAAGCTGAACGGATCATTAAAGCATTGGAATTGGAGGAAATTGAAACCGGTAAAGGCATGAATCAAGAGATGGGTTTGAGTAGGCCGGGTGACACTCGTTGGGGATCTCACCACAAAACTATTATGCATATTCTTCGCATGTATCCTTCAATCCGGCTAGTTCTTAACAAGTTAGTAAGAGACCCAACTCAAAGCAATGAGGCTATGCTTGCTGAAACTATGTTGACATATTTTGAGTCATTTGACTTTGTTTTCATGGCACACTTGTTGCAAACCATATTTGGGCACACCAATGACTTAAGTCGTGCTTTGCAAAAGAAAGATCAAGACATTGTTAATGCTGTTGAACTCATTCATTTGACAAAGATTCAATTGCAATTGTTGAGAGATGATGGTGGATGGGAAACTTTCCTTGAAGAGGTCACTTCTTATCGTGTCAAGCATAAAGTCAAAGTTCCTCAAATGGGTGGTAAGTACAAGCCACCTGGAAGACCCTCAAGATTCTACAAAAATCTCACGAATCTCCATCGCTTCCATGTTGAGATGTTTTTGGGTCTTATTGATAGGCAACTTCGAGAGCTTGGAGATAGATTTGATGAGGTAAACACTGAATTACTTCATTACATGGGATCATTCAGTCCGGTAAATTCTTTTGCTGCTTATCATAAGGAAAACTTGGTTAAGCTTGCGCATCTTTATCCCTTGGATTTCACGGAGGAAGATCTGATGCATATTCCTTATCAACTTACACACTTCATTACTGATATGCGTAGAGATGAGAGGTTTAGAAAGGTCAAAAACATAGTCGACCTTTCTATTATGCTTGTCGAGACAAACAAGAGTGTCACTTATAACCTTGTTTACAAGCTTCTCAAATTGGTTCTAATCCTACCAGTAGCAACAGCTAGTGTTGAGAGAGTGTTCTCTTCAATGACTTATGTGAAAAACAAGCTACGGAATAAAATGGGGAATCAACTCTTGAATGATTGCTTGGTTACATTTATTGAGAGGGAATTCTTTTTTGAAGTGAAGGATGATGTTGTCATTTCTCGCTTTCAAGCCATGACAAAGCGTATGGTCGAGTTGTAATTTTCTTATCTATTTTGTAATTTCCTTAATCTGTATTGCTGTTGCTGTGAACGAATTGGCTCCTCTGTTAAGGCCGATCCAGAATTGACTCATCTGTTTCAGTTGCTTGCTTCTGCTTTTATTGATACAGATGTTGTTGCTACTGACCAATTTGTATTGCTGTGAACGAATTGGCTCCTCTGTTAGTGTGAAAAAAAAAATTTGAACACCCAATTCTAAATTCCTGGATCCGCCACTGTGGCGTCTGGGCTAAGCGCCTCCATTGTAGATGCCCTGAGAGCATCTCCAAGATGATGTATAATAACTCCAAAAAAAGATGATGTATATAAAAAAAGATGATGTATATAAGGCATCCAAAAGAAGTTTTATTAGGGCATCCGAAATATTTCTGTCGCAAGAGATGATGTAAAACTGCGTGCTCAAAAAACTGTCGTTTGGTGTATTTGAAGTATATTTTTTTGCAAAAAGGATAAGATATATTATAAAGATTCATCGGAAGTACAAAACACCTCAAACATAATAAAAATTAGTCCATGGACGACCGAACGACCATTGCCACCACCCGAACGAGCCGCCTACATACCGCTATCGTCGCTCCCATACCGGAGCCGGCCTGACCTTGTCGATGACAGCCGAAAAGTTTTTCAGTTATGAATAATATCAAACACATTTAAAATGAATCCAAAACAAACAAAACACAATTAGTAGTACTTAATTATTCCATGGTTCGTCAATCTTTAACGTAAAACGACAACACCAAGTTCATCAAACTTAACACAAAGTTCATCACACGTGACATGAAACATAGAGATGAAACTAGTGATTTTGTTGTCCATTCTATATGCCCACCACTCGTTGATGAGATCTCTTTGAAGATCTTCATGCTTATCCAAATCTTGAATGGCATGGTACACTTCTATTAGAGATATGCCCTAGAGGCAATCGTGTATGATGATATTTTCTAATGTGTTTATTGATGGCTCGATAATTTATGAGTATTTGCAAAGTGTTTTTACTTGGTTTTCACCGGACTCATACCGCTTCTCGGTTATTTCTAACGCTAATCCTTCGAAAGAGAAGAAAAACCATTTTTTCCATTGTTTGGCAGGAAGGAGACCAAGGAGAATCACGACAAATCAAGTAAAATGGAGCAACTTTCATGTTGAAGGCCAAGCCATTAAGCAAGACAGAACAAAAGACGACCTTCCATGCGAGTGCACCCGCTCGCATGGATGGTTGTATGAGGCGCCAGTAGCTCCACCACATCTATACAAGACACTTCCATGAAGGGAGAGAGGACATCAGAGAACCCTAGCCACCACCATCGCAACCAGAACAAAGAGAGAAGAGATCCGGAGAACCACCAAATATCTTCTTAGTTTTGGTCCTTTCATCTCCATCATCATTTTCACCCTTCACTATTATAAGAGGAATTCCAAGTTGTAAGAACAATTTGTAAACTCTAGTCATACTCATCTCGAGATCAAGGTTGTTTGAATCATTCATTTCATTGTGGATCTTCCTTGTGTTATTGATATGGTTCACGTTGGTTCATTATCATTCATTTCATTGTGGATCTTCCTTGTGTTATTGATGTGGTTCACGTTGGTTCATTATCCAAGATGATTGGTTATTCTCTTATGATGCCTGACTAGTTCCCCCTAGGCGTGGGAGATGTAGGTGAGTGGTAGGATTTATTTGTGCCTGATCTATATGTCTTCATTTATGTTTGTAATCTTATGATCTATCTAGTAAGTTGTTATATTGTGGTGTTCCATCTGTTTTGTCCAGTTTAAGGGCACAGACAGCATTATCTCAAGACCTACACAAGTAACACATATTGTTTAGGAAATCTGCGACCTCTGACGTGACAGGTGGAGACATCTACGAGGACTGATACGTCTCCGTCGTATCTATAATTTTTTATTGTTCCATGCCAATATTATGCAACTTCCACATACTTTTGGCAACAATTTATATGATTTATTGGACTAACACATTGATCCAGTGCCCAGTGCCAGTTCCTGTTTGTTGCATTTTTTTTGTTTCACGGAATACCCATATCAAACGAAGTCCAAACGCGATAAAAATTTATGAAAAATTATTTTGGAATATATGTGATTGTTGGGAAGCGGAATCAACTAAGGGGTGGCCCACAGGCACCACAAGCTCGAAGGGCGCGCGCCCTGCCCTTGTGGCCACCTCCAAGGTCGGTTCACTTTGTTGGGGGTGTCCTTCGACCGCAAGGAATCTAATATCCGGATAAAAATCGTGTTAAAATTTCAGCCCAATCGGAGTTACGGATCTCCGGGAATTTAAGAAACGGTGAAAGGCCAGAAAACAGGAACACAGAAACAGAAGAGAACAGAGAGAGAGAGAGAGATCCAATCTCGGAGGGGCTCTCACCCCTCCATTGCCATGGAGGCCATGGACCAGAGGGGAAACCCTTCTCCCATCTAGGGGGGGGGGGGGTCAAGGAAGAGGAAGAAGGAGGGGGCTCTCTCCCCATCTCCCCCGGTGGCGCCAAAATGCCGCCGGGGCCATCATCGTGATGGCGATCTACACCAACAACTTCGCCGCCGTCATCACCAACTCTCTCCCCTCTATGCAGCGGTGTAACACCTCTTCTCCCCGCTGTAATCTCTGCTTAAACATGGTGCTCAAAGCTATATATTATTATCCAATGATATGTGGCTATCCTATGATGTCTGAGTAGAACAGTTTTGTCCTATGGGTTAATTGATGATCGTGATTGGTTTGAGTTGTATGTCTTATTATTGGTGCTGCCCTATGGTGTTCTTCGTGTCACGCAAGCGCGAGGGATCCCCGTTGTAGGGTGTTGCAATATGTTCATGATTCGCGCAATATGTTCATGATTCGCTTATGGTGGGTGACGTGAGTGACAGAAGCACAGACCCGAGTAAGTGGGTTGTTGCGTATGGGAGTAAAGAGGACTTGATACCTTATAATGCTATGGTTGGGTTTTACCTTAATGATCTTTGGTAATTGCGGATGCTTGCTAGAGTTTCAATCATAAGTGCATATGATCCAAGTAGAGAAAGTATGTTAGCTTATGCCTCTCCCTCATATAAAATTGCAATAATGGTTACCGGTCTAGTTATCGACTGCCTAGGGACAAATAACTTTCTTGTGACAAAAAGCTCTCTACTAAAACTAACTTAATTGTTACTTTGTCTAAACAACCCCTATCTTTTATTTACGTGTTCTTTATTATCTTGCAAACTTATCCCTTTACACCTACAAAGTACTTTTAGTTTCATACTTGTTCTAGGTAAAGCGAACATAAAGTGTGTGTAGAGTTGTATCGGTGGTCGATAGAACTTGAGGAATATTTGTTCTACCTTTAGCTCCTCGTTGGGTTCGACACTCTTATTTATCGAAAAAGGCTACAATTGATCCCCTATACTTGTGGGTTATCAAGACCTTTTTCTGGAGCCGTTGCCGGGGAACAATAGCGTGGGGTGAATATTCTCGTGCGTGCTTGTTTGCTTTATCACTAAGTAGATTTTCTTTTCTGTTATAAGTTGTTATCTATCTTTAATCATGGATATGGAACACGAAATACCAAAAAAAAATAGGTGTACTTGCTACTCATGGAGATGGGAAACCTCCTAAAACCCTCGATGCTCGTTATGTGAAAAATATTAAACACTACTTTGATAATTCTGAGAAAACCCCATTCAACTTGATAATGGGAGACACATTGGATCAACGTGAATACTTTAAGGACTGTCGCTGGACTAAAAAACGGAAACTATTATGGGATCAAATTGAAATGTTGCATTGGTATGCTTGGGATTACGCTTAAGATATGATTATACTTGTTGCTCTAGGATGAAGGCTAAACACCTTCCCTTTTCATGTGAATTTAATGTAAATGAAACCTTAGCTTCTTATGCTAATGGTATATATGATTACTATGACGTGGAACGAATAGAAGAATTTGTTGCTTTTAAGGGTGCTTATGAAATTGAATCTTTGTTTGAAAAGTATGAAGATTGTGATGATGCTTATAGAGCTGAAAATTTTGCTATATTTAAATATTGCTATGAGAATTATGAATAAAATGCCGATATTAATGAGTTTATTGAGAAATTCTCCGTTGTCCAAGAAGATACTAATATTTTGCAGGAAACTATGGAAGAAGAAATTGTTGAAACTGTGAGCTCATTGGATGAAAAAGATGACGAGGAGAGCGAAGAACAAAAGGAGAAAGAGCGGATTAGCTACTCGTGCCAACCTTCTAATGAGAGTAACTCTTCAACTCATACATCGTTTAATTTCCCTTCATGCTTACCGAAGGATGAATGCTATGATGATTGCTATGATCTCTTGGACTCATTTGAAATATCCCTTTTTGATGAAATTAATCCTTGCTATGCTTGTGCCATGATGCCAATTTGAATG
This sequence comes from Triticum aestivum, assembly GCF_018294505.1. Taxonomy (NCBI): domain Eukaryota; kingdom Viridiplantae; phylum Streptophyta; class Magnoliopsida; order Poales; family Poaceae; genus Triticum; species Triticum aestivum. The sequence continues at coordinate 439,034,805 of NC_057805.1, forward strand.
ATGCTTATGGAGATGAAGTTGCTATAGTTCCTTATGTTAAAAATGAAATTGTTGCTATTGCACCCACACATGATGGTCCTATTATCTTTTTGAATTTCCCCAACTACACTATATCGAAGAAGTTTGTGCTTATTAAGGATTATATTGATGGGTTGCGTTTTACCACTACACATGATGATTTTGATAAATATAATATGCATGTGCTTGCTGCTCCTACTTGCAATTATTATGAGAGAGGGGCTACATCTCCACCTCTCTATGTTTCCAACACAATAAAATTGCAAGAAACTGCTTATGCTATGTATTGGCCTTTACTTGATGTGCATGAATTGTTCTTTTATGACATGCCGATGCATAGGAAGAGAGTTAGACTTCGTTGTTGCATGATATATATTACTTTGTGCTCACTACTAAAATATAAATTATTGTTAATTAAAATTGGCTTTGATATACCTTGGGATCCGGGTGGATCAATTACTTGAGCACTTTATGCCTAGCTTAATGGCTTTAAAGAAAGCGTTGCCAGGGAGATAACCCGAAAGTTTTAGAGAGTCATTTTATTTTGTTGTGTGCTTTTAAAAGAGTTTGAAAACAAAAAATATATAGAGGGGAACCTAAAACTTTTCAAAAAGAAAAGTGAGAGTAAGAAAGACGAGCACCATTGAAGTGGGGGAGCTCCTTGAACTTTGTTCATGCCCATGGAAACTTTGCAAATCTTGAATTACAAAAACTTTTCAACAAAAATAATTATCCCCTTGTACAAATCCATTGTATTATAAAAATAATGTGCCAAGATTTGCCTTTAGGATGATTAGATTGCTTGTTTGGTTTGTGCAGTGCAAAAATAGAAACTTTGGTTCTAGTGCGTGATTTTTCGTTTTTTACTAGAACGCCAAAAGTTTCTGAAATTTCTACACAGTACTGCTATGCAAATTTTTTATTTTGTCCTTTCTCAGAATTTTTGGAGTTACAGAAGTATGGTCAATGTTCAGATTACTACAGAGTGTCCTGTTTTTGACAAATTATGTTTTTGATGCATTGTTTTGCTTGTTTTTGATGGAACTATGGAGTGTATCGAGTGGTATAAGCCGTGGAGAAGTTAGAATACAGTAGGTATAATGCAAAAATAAAATATGAATGGGTTTGCAACAGTACTTAAAGTGGTGATTTGCTTTATTATACTAACAGATCTCACAAGGGTTTTGTTAAGTTTTGTGTGATTAAAGTTTTCAAGTTTTGGGTGAGATCACAATGGATGAAGGAATAAGGAGTGGCAAGAGCCTAATCTTGGGGATGCCCGAGGTGCCCCAAGGTAATATTCAAAGACTCCCAAGCAACAAAGCTTGGGGATGCCCTGGATGGCATCCCCTCTTTCTTCTAACGACCATCGGTAATTTTACTTGGAGCTATATTTTTATTCGTCACGTGATATGTGTAAATCCTTGGAGCGTCATGTGCTTTTTATTTTTCTTCTAATAATGTACCATGCTGGTATGAGATAGTCCTTGATCGATTTATAGAATGCTCTTTGCACTTCACATATATCTTTTGAGTATGGCTTTATAGAATGCTTCATGTGCTTCACTTATATCATTTGAAGTTTGGATTGCGTGTTTCTCTACACATAGAAAACCATCATTTGTAGAATGCTCTTTTGCTTCACTTATATTTGTTAGAGTGTGCGCAAATCTTTTGTAGAAAGAACTAAACTCTCTTGCTTCGCTTATATCTATTTAGAGAGTCATCAGGAATTGGTCATTCACATGGTTAGTCATAAAATCCTACATAAAACTTGTAGATCACTGAATATGATATGTTTGATTCCTTGCAATAGTTTTGCGATATAGAGATGATAATATGTGGGAGGTACTAGTGGATGATGTGGTTTAGTAAGAATATTGGTGCTAAGGTTTGTGATTCCCGAAGCATGCACGTATGATCTCCCGTTATGCGATGAAGTTAGAGCATGATTTATTTTTGATTGTCTTCCTTATGAGTGGCGGTCGGGGACGAGTGATGGTCTTTTCCTACCAATCTATCCCCCTAGGAGCATGTGTATTAGTAATTAGCTTCGATGGCTAATAGACGTTTGCAATAAGTATGTGAGTTCTTTATGACTAATGTTGAGCCCATGGATTATACGCACTCTCACCCTTCCACCTTTACTAGCCTCTCTAGTACCGCGCAACTTTTGCCGGTGCAATAAACCCTCCTTATACCTTCCTCAAGACAGCCACCATACCTACCTATCATGGCATTTCCATAGCCATTCCGAGATATATTGCCATGCAACTTCCATCATCATCATATACATGACTTGAGCGTTCATTGTCATATTAATTTGCATGATCGTAAGATAGCTAGCATGATATTTTCATGGCTTGTCCATTTTTTGATATCTTTGCTACGCTAGATCATTGCACATCCTGGTACACCGTCGAAGGAATTAATATAGAGTCATATTTGTTCTAGTATCAAGTTGTAATTCTTGAGTTGTAAGTAAATAAAAGTGTGATGATCATCATTATTAGAGCATTGTCCCGTGTAAGGAAAGGATGATGGAGAATATGATTCCCCCACAAGTCGGGATGAGACTCCGAACTTGAAATAAAAAAGAGGCCAAAGAGCCCCAAGAAAAAGAGGCCAAAGAAGCCAAAAAGAGAAAATAAAAAATAAAAAATGAGAGAAAAAGAGAGAAGGAACAATGTTACTATCCTTTTCCGCACTTGTGCTTCAAAGTAGCACCATGTTCTTCATAATAGAGAGTCTCCTATTTTGTCACTTTCATATACTAGTGGGAATTTTTCATTATAGAACTTGGCTTGTACATTCCAATGATGGGCTTCCTCAAATTGCCCTAGGTCTTCGTGTGCAAGCAAGTTGGATGCACACCCACTTAGTTTTCTTTTGAGCTTTAATACACTTATAGCTCTAGTGCATTCGTTGCATCGCAATCCCTACTCACTTGCATCGACATCGATTGATGGGCATCTCCATAGCCCGTCGATCCGCCTAGTTGATGTGAGACTTTCTTCCTCCTTCTATTGATCCCTACCACCACATTCTATTTTACCCATTGTGCTATATCCATGGCTCACGCTCATGTATTGAGTGAAGTTGAAAAAGCTTGAGAACATTAAAAGTATGAAACAATTGCTTGGCTTGTCATCGGGGTTGTGCATGATAAATACTTTGTGTGACGAAGATAGAGCATGACAAGATTATATGATTTTGTAGGGATAACGTTCTTTAGCATTGATATTTTGAAAAGACATGATTGTTTGTTGGGATGCCTGAGTATTGATGTCTTTATGTCAAATTATAGACTATTGCTTTGAATCACTCGTGTCTTAATATTCATGCCATGATTAGATTACATGATCAAGATTATGCTAGGTAGCATTCCACATAAAAAATTATCTTTTTTATCATTTACCAACTCGAGGACAAGCAGGAATTAAGCTTGGGGATGCTGATACGTCTCCATCGTATCTATAATTTTTTATTGTTCCATGCCAATATTATACAACTTCCACATACTTTTGGCAACAATTTATATGATTTATTGGACTAACATATTGATCCAGTGCCCAGTGCTAGTTCCAATTTGTTGCATGTTTTTTGTTTCGCGGAATACCCATATCAAACAAAGCCCAAACACGATAAAATTTACGGAGAACTATTTTGGAATATATGTGATTTTTGGGAAGCGGAATCAACGTAAGGGGTGGCCCACGGGCGCCACAAGCTCGAAGGGAGCGCCCCGGCCCTTGTGGCCACCTCGAAGGTCGGTTGGGGTGTCCTTCGGGCGCAAGGAATATAATATCTGGATAAAAATCGTGTTAAAATTTCAGCCCAATCGGAGTTACAGATCTCCGGGAATTTAAGAAACGGTGAAAGGCTAGAAAACAGGAATGCGGAAACAGAAGAGAACAGAGAGAGAGAGATCCAATCTCGGAGGGGCTCTTGCCCCTCGACTGTCATGGAGGCCATGGACTAGAGGGGAAACCCTCCTCCCATCTAGGGGGAGGTCAAGGAAGAATAAGGAGGAGGTGGGCTCTCTCTGTTGGGGAACGTAGCATGCAATTTCAAGAAAATTCCTACGATCACGCAAGATCTATCTAGGAGATGCATAGCAACGAAGGGGGAGAGTGTGTCCATGTACCCTCGTAGACCTAAAGCGAAAGCGTTTGTATAACGCGGTTGATGTAGTCGAACGTCTTCTCGATCCAACCGATCTAGTACCGAACGTACGACACCTCCGAGTTCAGCACACGTTCAGCTCGATGATGTCCCTCGAACTCTTGATCCAGCAGAGGGTCGAGGGAGAGTTTTCGTCAGCACGACGGCGTGGTGACGGTGATGGTGATGTGATCCGCACAGGGCTTCACCTAAGCACTACGACGCTATGACCGGAGGAGTAAACTGTGGAGGGGGGCACCGCACACGGCTAAGAGAACAACTGTTGTCCTTTGGGGTGCCCCCTGACCCCGTATATAAAGGAGGAGGGGAGGAGGAGGCGGCCGGCCTAAAGGGGGCGCGCCAAGGGGGGAGTCCTACTAGGACTCCTAGTCCTAGTAGGATTCCCCCTTCCTTTTTTGGAGTGGGAAAGGGGGAAAGGGAGAGGGAGTAGGAGAGGGAAAGGGGGCGCCGCCCCCTCCCCTAGTCCAATTCGGACTCCCATGGGGGGGCACGGTCACCCCTTGTGGGATGTCCCCTCTCTCTCCCATGGCCCATGAGGCCCATGACTTCCCCCTGGGGGTTCTGGTAACCCCTCGGTACTCCGAAAAATACCAGAACCACTCCGAAACTATTCCGGTGTCCGAATACCATCGTCCAATATATCAATATTTACCTCTCGACAATTTCGAGACTCCACGTCATGTCCGTAATCTCATCCAGGACTCCGAACAATCTTCGGTCACCAAAACACATAACTCATAATACAAATCGTCATCGAACGTTAAGCGTGCGGACCCTACGGGTTCGAGAACTATGTAGACATGACCGAGACACATCTCTGATCAATAACCAACAGCGGAACCTGGATGCTCATATTGGGTCCTACATATTCTACATCTTTATCGGTCAAACCGTAATGACAACATACATTATACCCTTTGTCATCGGTATGTTACTTGCCCGAGATTTGATCGTCGGTATCCTCATACCTAGTTCAATCTCGTTACCGGCAAGTCTCTTTACTCGTTCGGTAATACATCATCCCGCAACTAACTCATTAGTCACATTGCTTGCAAGGCTTATTATGATGTGCATTACCGAGAGGGCCCAGAGATACCTCTCTGATACTCGGAGTGACAAGTCCTAATCTCGATCTATGCCAATGATACGTCTCCAACGTATCTATAATTTTTGATTGTTCCATGCTATATTATATTCTGTTTTGGACATTATTGGGCTTTATTATGCACTTTTATATTATTTTTGGGACTAACCTATTAACCGGAGGCCCAGCCCAGAATTGCTGTTTTTTGCCTATTTCAGAGTTTCGCAGAAAAAGAATATCAAACGGAGACCAAACGGAATGAAACCTTCGAGAACATGATTTTTGGAACGAACGTGATCCAGAGGACTTGGACCCTACGTTAAGAAAGCAACCAGGAAGGCACGAGGTAGGGGGGCGCGCCTACCCCCCCGGCGTGCCCTCCACCCTCGTGGGGCCCACGTTGCTCCACCGACGTACTTCTTCCTCCTATATATACCTACGTACCCCCAAACTACCATATACGGAGCCAAAAACCTAATTCCACCGCCACAACCTTCTGTACCCGTGAGATCCCATCTTGGGGCCTTTTCCGGAGCTCCGCCGGAGGGGGAATCGATCACGGAGGGCTTCTACATCAACACCATAGCCTCTCCGATGATGTGTGAGTAGTTTACCTCAGACCTTCGGGTCTATAGTTATTAGCTAGATGGCTTCTTCTCTCTCTTTGGATCTCAATACAATGTTCTCCCCCTCTCTTGTGGAGATCTATTCGATGTAATCTTTTGCCCTGTGTTTGTTGAGACCGATGAATTGTGGGTTTATGATCAAGTTTATCTATGAACAATATTTGAATCTTCTCTGCATTCTTTTATGTATGATTGGTTATCTTTGCAAGTCTCTTCGAATTATCAGTTTGGTTTGGCCTACTAGATTGATCTTTCTTGCAATGGGAGAAGTGCTTAGCTTTGGGTTCAATCTTGCGGTGTCCTTTCCCAGTGACAGTAGGGGTAGCAAGGCACGTATTGTATTGTTGCCATCGAGGATAACAAGATGGGGTTTATATCATATTGCATGAGTTTATCCCTCTACATCATGTCATCTTACTTAAAGCGTTACTTTGTTCTTTTGAACTTAATACTCTAGATGCATGCTGGATAGCGGTCGATGTGTGGAGTAATAGTAGTAGATGCAGGCAGGAGTCGGTCTACTTGTCGCGGACGTGATGCCTATATACATGATCATAACTAGATATTCTCATAACTATGCTCAATTCTGTCAATTGCTCAACAGTAATTTGTTTACCCACCATAATACTTATGCTCTCGAGAGAAGCCACTAGTGAAACCTATGGCCCCCGGGTCTATTTTCCACCATATTAATCTTCCAACACTTAGTTATTTTTATTGCCTTTTTACTTTGCATCTTTATCATAAAAATACCAAAAATATTATCTTATCATATCTATTAGATCTCACTTTCGTAAGTGACCGTGAAGGGATTGACAACCCCTTTATTGCGTTGGTTGCGAGGATTTTATTTGTTTGTGTAGGTGCGAGGGACTCGTGCGTGGCCTCCTACTGGATTGATACCTTGGTTCTCAAAAACTGAGGGAAATACTTACGCTGCTTTACTGCATCACCCTTTCCTCTTCAAGGGAAAACCAACGCAGTGCTCAAGAGGTAGCAAGAAGGATTTCTGGCGCCGTTACCGGGGAGTCTACGCAAAAGTCAACATACCAAGTACCCATCACAAACCCTTATCTCCCGCATTACATTATTTGCCATTTGCCTCTCATTTTCCTCTCCCCCACTTCACCCTTGCCGTTTTATTCGCCCTCTCTTTTCCGTTCGCCTCTTTTTCGCTTGCTTCTTGTTTGCTCGTGTGTTGGATTGCTTGCTTGTCACGATGGCTCAAGATAGTACTAAATTGTGTGACTTTACCAATACCAACAACAATTATTTCCTTAGCACTCCGATTGCTCCACTTACCGATACTGAATTTTGTGAAATTAATGCTGCTTTGTTGAATCTTGTCATGAAAAATCAATTCGCCGGCCTTCCTAGTGAAGATGCCGCTACCCATCTAAATAGCTTCATATGCAAAAGAAGAAAGATGTGGACAATGATATTGTTAAATTGAAGCTATTTCCTTTTTCGCTTAGAGATCGTGCTAAAGCTTGGTTTTCGTCTTTGCCTAAAAATAGTATTGATTCTTGGAATAAGTGCAAAGATGCTTTTATCTCTAAGTATTTTCCTCCCGCTAGGATCATCTCTCTTAGAAATGATATCATGAATTTTAAGCAACTTGATCATGAACATGTTGGACAAGATTGGGAGAGGATGAAATTAATGATATGTAATTGCCCTACACATGGTTTGAATTTGTGGATGATTATACAAAATTTTTATGCCGGATTGAATTTTTCTTCTAGAAATATTTTAGATTCGGCCAGGGAGGCACTTTTATGGAAATCACTTTAGGAGAAGCTACTAAACTCCTAGATAATATTATGGTTAATTATTCTCAATGGCACACCGAAAGATCCACTAATAAAAAAGTGCATGCGATAGAAGAAATTAATGTTTTGAGTGGAAAGATGGATGAACTCATGAAATTATTTGCTAATAAAAGTGTTTATTCTGATCCTAATGATATGCCTTTGTCAACTTTGATTGAGAATAATAATGAATCTATGGATGTGAATTTTGTTGGTAGGAATAATTTTGGTAACAACGCGTATAGAGGAAACTTTAATCCTAGGCCGTACCCTAGTAATTCCTCTAATAATTATGGTAATTCCTACAACAATTATTATGGAAATTTTAATAAGATGCCTTCTGAATTTGAGACTAGTGTTAAAGAATTTATGAATTCGCAAAAGAATTTCAATGCTTTGCTTGAAGAAAAATTGCTTAAAGTGGATGAATTGGCTAGGAACGTTGATAGAATTTCTCTTGGTGTTGATTCTTTGAAACTTAGATCTATTCCACCTAAGCATGATATCAATGAGTCTCTCAGGGCCATGAGAATTTCCATTGATGAGTGCAAGGAAAGAACCGCTAGGATGCGTGCTAAGAAAGATTGTTTTTTGAAAGCGTGTTCTTCTAGTTTCTATGAAAATAAAGATGAAGATCTAAAAGTTATTGATGTGTCCCCTATTAAATCTTTGTTTTGCAATATGGATCTTGATAATGATGGTACTGAATATGATCCACCTTTACCTAGAAGGCATTCCAAAAATTTGGAGTTTTTAGATCTTGATGCAAAAATTGGTAAAAGTGGGATTGAAGAGATCAAAACTCTAGATATTAATGAACCCACTATTTTGGATTGCAAGGAATTTAATTATGATAATTGCTCTTTGATATATTGTATTTCCTTGTTGCAATTCGTGCTAAATTCTCCACATGCTTATAGTCAAAATAAAGCCTTTACTAAACATATCGTTGATGCTTTGATGCAATCTTATGAAGAAAAACTTGAGTTGGAAGTTTCTATCCCTAGAAAACTTTATGATGAGTGGGAACATACTATTAAAATTAAAATTAAAGATCATGAATGCTATGCTTTGTGTGATTTGGGTGCTAATGTTTCCATGATTCCAAAAACTTTGTGCGATTTGCTAGGTTTCCGTGATTTTGATGATTGCTCTTTAAACTTACACCTTGCGGATTCCACCATTAAGAAACCTATGGGAAGAATTAATGATGTTCTTATTGTTGCAAATAGGAATTATGTGCCCGTAGATTTTATTGTTCTTGATATAGATTGCAATAATTCATGTCCTATTATTCTTGGTAGACCTTTCCTTAGAACGACTAGTGCAATTATTGATATGAAGGAAGGGAATATTAGATTCCAATGTCCATTAAGGAAAGGCATGGAACACTTCCCTAGAAAGAAAATAAAATTACCTTATGAATCTATTATGAGAGCCACTTATGGATTGCCTACCAAAGATGGCAATACCTAGATCTATCCTTGCTATTATGCCTAGCTAGGGGCGTTAAACGATATCGCTTGTTGGGAGGCAACCCAATTTTATTTTTTAGTTTTTGCTTTTTGCTTCTGTTTAGGAATAAATATTTGATATAGCCTCTGGTTAGATTTGTTTTTATGTTTAATTAGTGTTTGTGCCAAGTTTAACCTATAGGATCTTCTTGGATGATAGTTATTTGATCTTGCTGAAAATTCCAGAAACTTTCTGTTCACGAAAACAATTGTTAAAAATCACCAGAACGTGATAAAATATTTATTCCAATTTCTGCTGATCAATAAACAAATTGTCTAGGTCGTCCTATTTTTTCTGAATTTTTGGAGTTCCATAAGTTTTTGACAGATTCTGTTTTTATGTGTTGTTTGCTTATTTTGATGAATCTATGGCTAATAAAATAGTTTATAAACCATAGAGAAGTTGCAATACAGTAGGTTTAACACCAATATAAATAAAGAATGAGTTCATTACAGTACCTTGAAGTGGTGTTTTGTTTTCTTTCGCTAACGGAGCTCACGAGATTTTCTGTTAAGTTTTGTGTTGTGAAGTTTTCAAGTTTTGGGTGAAAGATTTGATGGATTATGGAACAAGGAGTGGCAAGAGCCTAAGCTTGGGGATTCCCATGGCACCCCAAGATAATCTAAGGACACCTAAAAGCCAAAGCTTGGGCATGCCCAGGAAGGCACCCCCCTCTTTCGTCTACTTCCATCGGTAACTTTACTTGGAGCTATATTTTTATTCACCACATGATATGTGTTTTGCTTGGAGCATCTTGTATTATTTGATTCTTTGTTTTTTAGTTTACCACAATCATCCTTGCTGTACACACCTTTTGAGAGAGACACACATGATTCGGAAATTATTAGAATACTCTATGTGCTTCACTTGTATTTTTTGAGCTATATAGTTTTGCTCTAGTGCTTCACTTATATCTTTTAGAGCACGGCGGTGGATTTGTTTTATAGAAACTATTGATCTATCATGCTTCACTTATATTATTTTGAGAGTCTTAAAATAGCATGGCAATTTGCTTTAATTATAATATCATGGGAAATTTGATACTAGATAATTGTTTTGAGATATAAAGGTGGTAATATCATAGTTGTGCTAGTTGAGTAATTGTGGAATTGAAAAATACTTGTGTTGGAGTTTGTGATTCCCGTAACATGCACGTATGGTGAACCGTTATGTAACGAAGTCGGAGCATGAGGTATTTATTGATTGTCATCCTTTGTGTGGCGGTCGGGATCGCGCGATGGTTAACTCCTACCAACCCTTCCCCTAGGAGCATGTGTAGTAGTACTTTGCTTCGAGGGCTAATAAATTTTTGCAATAAGTATATGAGGTATTTATGACTAATGCGAGTCCATGGATTATACGCACACTTACCTTTCCGCAATTTTCTAGCCTCTTCGGTACCGTGCATTGCCCTTTCTCACCTTGAGAGTTGGTGCAAACTTCGCCGGTGCATCCAAACCCCGTGATATGATACGCTCTATCACACATAGACCTCCTTATATCTTCCTCAAAACAGCCACCATACCTACCTATTATGGCATTTTCATAGCCATTCCGAGATATATTGCCATGCAACTTTCCATCGTTTCGTTTATCATGACACGCTCCATCATTGTCATATTGCCTTGCATGATCATGTAGTTGACATTGTATTTGTGGCAAAGCCACCATTCACAATTCTTTCATACATGTCGCTCTTGATTCATTGCATATCCCGGTACACCGCCGGAGGCATTCACATAGAGTCATATTTTGTTCTAAGTATTGATTTGTAATTCATGAGTTGTAAGTAAATAAAAGTGTGATGATCATCATTATTAGAGCATTGTCCCAAGTGAGGAAAGGATGATGGAGACTATGATTCCCCCACAAGTCGGGATGAGACTCCGGACTAATTAAAAAAAAGAGGCCATAAAAAAAGGAGAAAAGGCCCAAATAAAAAAATGAGAGAAAAAGAGAGAAGGGACAATGTTACTATCCTTTTACCACACTTGTGCTTCAAAGTAGCACCGTGATCTTCATGATAGAGAGTCTCTCATTTTGTCGCTTTCATATACTAGTGGGAAATTTCATTATAGAACTTGGCTTGCATATTCCAATGATGGGCTTCCTCAAAATGCCCGAGGTCTTTGTGAGCAAGCAAGTTGGATGCACACCCACTTAGTTTCTTTTGTTTGAGCTTTCATACACTTATAGCTCTAGTGCATCCGTTGCATGGCAATCCCTACTCCTTGCATTGACATCAATTGATGGGCATCTCCATAGCCTGTTGATTAGCCTCGTTGATGTGAGACTTTCTCCTTTTTTGTCTTCCCACATAACCCCTACCATTATACCTTATTCCACCATAGTGCTATATCCATGGCTTGCGCTCATGTATTGCGTAAGAGTTGAAAAGGCTGAAGCGCCTTAAAAAGTATGAACCAATTGCTTGGCTAAAACCGGGGTTGTACATGATATGAATATTTTGTGTGGGGAAGATGGAGCATAGCCAGACTATATAATTTTGTAGGGATAACTTGCTTTGGCTATGTTATTTTGATAAGACATAATTGCCTGGTTAGCATGCTTGAAGTATTATTGTTTTTATGTCAACATTAAACTTTTATCTTGAATTATATTAAGTCTGAACATTCGTGCCACAATAAGAAGAATTACATTGAAATTATGCTAAGTAGCATTCCACATCAAAAATTCTATTTTTATCATTTACCTACTCGAGGACGAGCAGGAATTAAGCTTGGGGATGCTTGATACGTCTCCAACGTATCTATAATTTTTGATTGTTCCATGCTATATTATATTCTGTTTTGGACATTATTGGGCTTTATTATGCACTTTTATATTATTTTTGGGACTAACCTATTAACCGGAGGCCCAGCCCAGAATTGCTGTTTTTTTGCCTATTTCAGAGTTTCGCAGAAAAAGAATATCAAACGGAGACCAAACGGAATGAAACCTTCGAGAACGTGATTTTTGGAACGAACGTGATCCAGAGGACTTGGACCCTACGTTAAGAAAGCAACCAGGAAGGCACGAGGTAGGGGGGCGCGCCTACCCCCCCCGGCGTGCCCTCCACCCTCGTGGGGCCCACGTTGCTCCACCGACGTACTTCTTCCTCCTATATATACCTACGTACCCCCAAACTACCATATACGGAGCCAAAAACCTAATTCCACCGCCACAACCTTCTGTACCCGTGAGATCCCATCTTGGGGCCTTTTCCGGAGCTCCGCCGGAGGGGGAATCGATCACGGAGGGCTTCTACATCAACACCATAGCCTCTCCGATGATGTGTGAGTAGTTTACCTCAGACCTTCGGGTCTATAGTTATTAGCTAGATGGCTTCTTCTCTCTCTTTGGATCTCAATACAATGTTCTCCCCCTCTCTTGTGGAGATCTATTCGATGTAATCTTCTTTTGCTGTGTGTTTGTTGAGACCGATGAATTGTGGGTTTATGATCAAGTTTATCTATGAACAATATTTGAATCTTCTCTGAATTCTTTTATGTATGATTGGTTATCTTTGCAAGTCTCTTCAAATTATCAGTTTGGTTTGGCCTACTAGATTGATCTTTCTTGCAATGGGAGAAGTGCTTAGCTTTGGGTTCAATCTTGCGGTGTCCTTTCCCAGTGACAGTAGGGGCAGCAAGGCACGTATTGTATTGTTGCCATTGAGGATAACAAGATGGGGTTTATATCATATTGCATGAGTTTATCCCTCTACATCATGTCATCTTACTTAAAGCGTTACTCTGTTCTTTTGAACTTAATACTCTAGATGCATGCTGGATAGCGGTCGATGTGTGGAGTAATAGTAGTAGATGCAGGCAGGAGTCGGTCTACTTGTCACGGACGTGATGCCTATATACATGATCATACCTAAATATTCTCATAACTATGCTTAATTCTGTCAATTGCTCAACAGTAATTTGTTTACCCACCGTAATATTTATGCTCTCGAGAGAAGCCACTAGTGAAACCTATGGCCCTCGGGTCTATTTTCCATCATATTAATCTTCCAACACTTAGTTATTTTTATTGCCTTTTTTACTTTGCATCTTTATCATCAAAATACCAAAAATATTATCTTATCATATCTGTCAGATCTCACTTTCGTAAGTGACCGTGAAGGGATTGACAACCCCTTTATTGTGTTGGTTGCGAGGATTTTATTTGTTTGTGCAGGTGTGAGGGACTCGTGCATGACCTCCTACTGGATTGATACCTTGGTTCTCAAAAACTGAGGGAAATACTTACACTTCTTTACTGCATCACCCTTTCCTCTTCAAGGGAAAACCAACGCGGTGCTCAAGAGGTAGCAGCCAACCCAACAAACACATTCGGAGATACCCGTAGAGCATCTTTATAATCACCCAGTTACCTTGTGAAGTTTGATAACACACAAGGTATTCCTCCGTTATCCGGGAGTTGCATAATCTCATAGTCAAATGAATATGTATATGCCATGAAGAAAGCAATAGCAATAAAACTTAACGATCATTATGCTAAGCTAACGGATGGGTCTTGTCCGTCACATCATTCTCCTAATGATGTGATCCCGTTCATCAAATGACAACACATGTCTATGGTCAGGAAACTTAACCATCTTTGATTAACGAGCTAGTCCAGTAGAGGCATACTAGGGACACTTTGTTTTGTCTATGTATCCACACATGTATCAAGTTTCCGGTTAATACAATTCTAGCATGGATAATAAACATTTATCATGATATAAGGAAATATAAATAACAACTTTATTATTGCCTCTAGGGCATATTTCAAAGAGTCTCCCACTTGCACTAGAGTCAATAACCTAGTTCACATCGCCATGTGATTTAACACCAATAGTTCACATCTTTATGTGATTAATACCCATAGTTCACATCTCCATGTGATCAACACCCAAAGGGTTTACTAGAGTCAATAATCTAGTTCACATTGCTATGTGATTAACACCCAAAGAGTACAGAGGTCTGATCATGTTTTGTTTGTGAGAGAAATTTAGTCAACGGGTCTGCCACATTCAGATCCGTATGTATTTTGCAAATTTTTATGTCTACAATGCTCTGCACAGAGCTACTCTAGCTAATTGCTCCCACTTTCAATATGTATCCAGATTGATACTCAGAGTCATCTGGATTGGTGTAAAAGCTTGCATCGACGTAACTCTTTATGATGAACTCTTTATCACCTCCATAACTGAGAAATATTTCCTTAGTCCTCTTTAGGTAACTAAGGATAACTTTGACCGCTGTCCAGTGATCCACTCTTGGATCACTATCATACCCTCTTGCCAAACTCATGGCAAGGTACACAATAGGTCTGGTACACATCATAGCATACTTTATAGAACATATGGCTGAGGCATAGGGAATGACTTTCATTCTCTTTCTATTTTCTGCCGTGGTCGGGTTTTGAGTCTTACTCAACTTTACACCTTGCAACACAGGCAAGAACTCCTTCTTTGACTGTTCCATTTTGAACTACTTCAAAATCTTGTCAAGGTATGTACTCATTGAAAAATCTTATCAAGCGTCTTGATCTATCTCTATAGATCTTGAGGCCCAATATGTAAGCAGCTTCACCAAGGTCTTTCTTTGAAAAACTCCTTTCAAACACTCCTTTATGCTTTCCAGAAAATTCTACATCATTTCTGATCAACAATATGTCATTCACATATACTTATCAAAAAGGATGTAGTGCTCCCACTCACTTTTTTGTAAATACATGCTTCACTGCAAGTCTGTATAAAACTGTATGCTTTGATCAACTCATCAAAGCGTATATTCCAACTCCGAGATGCTTGCACCAGTCCATAGATGGATCGCTGGAGCTTGCATAGTTTATTAGCACCTATAGGATTGACAAAACCTTCTGGTTGCATCATATACAACTCTTCTTTAATAAATCCATTAAGGAATGCAGTTTTGATATCCATTTGCCAGATTTCATAAAATGCAGCAATTACTAACATGATTTAGACAGACTTAAGCATCGATACGAGTGAGAAAATCTCATTGTAGTCAACACCTTGAACTTATCGAAAACCTTTTGCGACAATTTGGGCTTTGTAGATAGTAACACTACCATCAGCGTCCGTCTTCCTCTTGAAGATCCATTTATTCTCTATGGCTTGCCGATCATCGGGCAAGTCAACCAAAGTCCATACTTTGTTCTCATACATGGATCCTATCTCAGATTTCATGGTCTCAAGCCATTTTGCGGAATCTAGGCTCATCATCGCTTCCTCATAGTTCGTAGTTTCGTCATGGTCTAGTAACATGACTTCCAGAACAGGATTACCGTACCACTCTAGTGCGAAACGTACTCTGGTTGACCTACGAGGTTCGGTAGTAACTTGACCTGAAGTTTCATGATCATCATCATTAGCTTCCTCACTAATTGGTGTAGGCATCACTGGAACTGATTTCTGTGATGAACTACTTTCCAATTCGAGAGAAGGTACAATTACCCCATCAAGTTCTACTTTCCTCCCACTCACTTCTTTCGAGAGAAACTCCTTCTCTAGAAAGGACCCATTCTTAGTAACAAATATCTTGCCTTCAGATCTATGATAGAAGGTGCACCCAACAATTTCTTTTGGGTATCCTATGAAGACGCACTTCTCCGATTTGGGTTCGAGCTTATCAGGCTGAAGCTTTTTCACATAAGCATCGTAACCCCAAACTTTAAGAAGCGACAGCTTAGGTTTCTTGCTAAACCACAGTTCATACGGTGTCGTCTCAACGGATTTAGATGGTGCCCTGATGCGGAGCATCCTATGGACATCACCATGTCAAGAGTCCATTCGGCGAGTGACACGCGCGACATCTACTTCACATACGCAAAGGTGAATCATCTCCTTTACACGTGCTCACTTGACCCCTTCGAGGATGGTATACTACTTGACACTCCACTTGTGTGCATGCATAGGTATTGTCGGAACACTACGGACGACGAGGAGGAGTGCAAGCGCCAAGGTACAACTACACCATCCGCGAGGAAGGCCTGGAAGCGACGACGGAAGAAGACGGAGCTGCTGAAGCTACAGCGGCCGGACATCCGGGCTAAAGGCCGGACATCCGGCGCCTGTGCAGCCGACAAGGAGCTGCACCAACAGACGGCCAACAACATCAGCGGCCGGACATCCGGCGCCAGCCCCGGACATCCGGCGCCTCGCCAAAGCCCGGACATCCGGCCCTTCCCCCGGAAATCTGGCATCGACGACAGAAGACATCCAGAAGTTTTACCCTCCAGCCCGGACATCCGGCCCCCAGCCCGGACATCCGGCCCCTCCTGAAGCCCCGGACATCCGGCCCGTCGCCCGGACATCCGGCCACCCCTGTCTGCGCACAGTAAGGGCCGAGGCCCGTGTACCCCTTCGACCCCCTAGACTATATATACTCTTTCTCCTCCATCTTTCTAGGGTTAGCAAAGGATTAGCTCATTTAGAGATAGAGCTTTGCTCATCCATATCGGATCTACTCCACGAGAGAGACTGCAGCCCCTCTACGGAGAAGATCCACCTTGGATTCAAGACCCCTCACGGGAAGATCCCCTCGTGGATTCAGGACCTCCTCACGGAGAAGAACCAGTTACCGTTTGTATCGTCCGTTGTTGACTTTGGATCTTGTATCTTACCTTTGTGTTCATCGATCTAGCACATGTGTGATTGTTCTTGTTGGTTTGAGTGATTCTCCCGTGTCTTCCCCTCGTGTTTCCCCTCGTGTTCTTCGTGTTCTTAGTTGGGATCCGCTCCTTTCGTGAAAGATCGGCCATCTAGGGTTCCACCCTACATCATCTTGGTATCATGAGCCACGTTGATCACGATTTTGGAGCCTCCCCGTTGTGTTTTCTAGCCTAGTTTTGTTGATTTCGTCCTAAATTCGAAAATCCCCACCAAAAAATAGCCCCAATTTTTTTTTTGTGATTTGTTGGTTTGATGATGTTTTGTTGATTTTGATCCATGGATTTGCTTGGTTTCGAGTAGATCTAGCTTTCCCCCCATTTTTTCCCACTTTCCATCCACGAAATCTCTCCAATTTTGCCCTTGAAATCATCAATTTCCGCCCCAAAATCGAGTTCCTCGAGTTCATCCTCGGATTTGGAGCCCGGACATCCGGCCCGTAGCCCCGCACATCTGGCCCCCCGGACATCCGGCCCGTGCCCCGGACATCCGGTTCCTGGAGCGCATTTTCGCGCGTGGTTCTGGACATCAGGTCCCGGAAATCCGGCCAAAGCCCCGGATGTCCGGCCCCTGTCATTTCAGCTTTTCCATTTCACCGTTTTGACCGTAACTTTCACATCCGGAGTCCGATTTTCGCGTTCTTTAGGTCGTTGAGTAGCTATTAACATCCTCTATCCCTCTAGATAGGTCCCATCACCATTTGACTCCATCTAATTTTTGGCATTTTGGCATCTTTGCCTAGGGCTTCCACCATAACTTCCGCATAACCACCACCGACTTCCGCAACCTAACCAATTTTGATCCCCATTGCATTTGAGGTTGTTTGAGTTGTGATTCGAGTCTCCTATGGTGTTTCGGCTACTTAGGGACCGTGCTTCGAACTCCGACACCGTGTATAGTTCACCACCTTACCCTCCATTTCCGCATTGCCTACTTGCAAAAACCCATCATTGCATTTTCGCAATCCCATTGAGCTTCCGCAACCACCTCCACACTCCGCTACCACCATTTGACATTTGAGATTTTGAGTTTGCGATTTTTCCGTTTCCTAAGGTGTTTCGGCTACTTAGGGACGAGTCTCCATCATCTTGGTATCTACATCAAGAACACCGCCACTCATCATCACCTAGGACGGTAACCTCCATATCATCTTGGTATCGTGGTATCCCTCCATTGTATATTCCCTTGCACATTGCATTGTTAACCCCTAGCCCATTTTGCGTCACTTGCCTATCGAGACTAGCCATTTGAGTATTGCCGGCAACGTTACTTGTGCACATTAGTGATCTACACCTTCCATTACATACATACCATATCATATTGGTATCATATAATCTCGTGTGCCCCAAGATTGTTCCCGCATATACACAATTGCTATCTTGGTTTGTGCATTTTGCAAAGTGGCCATACAAAAAAAGAATAATAAGCTTTTAAGCAAAAGAGAAGAGCAAAGAAGCTTGTAAGCAAGTGCCATAGCATCATACCACATTGCATATAAGATTGTCATATCCGATCATCTTGGATCATCTTGAGAGAAACACCGGGAACCATACATACATAGCATACTTGGGATAGAAGTTTATCCATTTTGCATATCATAGGTTGTGCACAAGTGTCGTATCCGCCTATTGAGCAATCGTGCTAGCGTCTCTCTTGAGTTGTGCAACACGAGCGTTTTCCGTGGACTCCACATTTTGTGCTCATTCCTTGGTTGCACGACCCCATTTATCTATCCGTGTGTGTGTTTCCGTGTGCCATTCTTTGCTATTGGTCTACTTGTTTCACTTGCGAATTTGTGAATCTTTTTCAACATTATCGACTCTTGCTAACATTTTGCATCAAATTTTTTGTGCCACTATCCTCACCGAGCTCCACTATAAGCCTTACTTGTGTAGGTGTGAGAAACCGACAAGAATTGGTACCAATTGTGCTATTTCCTTGTTACACATTGAGTGATCATTGATCCATCTTCAACATCGGTGAAGGTACATTTGGTATCGTTCTTCTCTTTCTCCCACTCATATTTGCTCGAGTCTTGTGATGGATAGGCAAGGCATGTCACCTTCGGTCTACAACAACGACGAGTTCGATGCCACGAACAACTCCAACGACGCCAAGATGCAAGCTCAAATGGAGGAGATCAAATCCCTCATCAAGTCATACAAGCGATCTTCCTCATCTTCGAGAAGACGCTCAAGAGCACATGCCTCCGAGCTACCATCTCCGGCAAGGTCACATCGGCATCGACACCATCACCACCAAGAACGTGAAGGTCAAGAGCTCTACACCAACAACCGCTCAACGACTTCACCATCTCCCTTGGCATCTTCGCCAAGCGACTTCAAGGCATCTTCGCCTACGGATATACGGCATCTTCGCCAACAAGCACCTCAAGACTACGCTCAAGAGAAGCTCCCCAAGCTCAAGTCCGCGACTTCCACGAGCTACTACGACCTCGACACCGACCATGAGATTCCTTTCTATGGGACTCAAGAACCCGAGGAGTATCTCGAGTGGGAGCACCTAATGGACGACTACCTCAAGCTACATCAAGTTCCTCCCGAAGATCAAGTGAAGTGCGCCACAAGAAACTTCCACGACTACGCCTCGACATGGTGGCTTCACACACCTTCGGAAACCTACGACATGAGTTGGCCCAAGACGAAGAAAGCTTTGCGGCGAGAGTTTGTGCCTCCAACCTACACGGAACAACTTCTACGCCAATTGGAGAACACCAACCAAGGATCCAAGTCCATCGACGCGTACTTCAAGGAGATGAAGATTGCCTTGCGACGAGCCGGCGTGGACGACCCCATGTCAATGAAGTTCCACTTCATGATGGGATTGAACAATGCCATCTCCAAGACCATCTTCCTCGAGAACTACAAGTCCCTCGACGACAACTACATTGGTGCTCTCAAGGCGGAACAAGAACTCATGAAGGCCAAGGCTTCTCCACCCCAAGCACACTTCTCGAAGTCCAAACTCAAAGACGACGAGCATGAGGCTAGTACCACCAAGATGTCCAAGCCCGACGAGCTCCAAGACGATGCTCCCAAGTTCGACTTCACCGCCATCCCTCTTTGTGGCATTGATGATGCCGAGTCCTCCACGACTCTTTTTCAAGATGGTGCGGCGACGAGTACGACTACGGAGACCTTCAAGGACCAAGCTTTTGAGGCAAGCGACATGGTGACGAGCAAGGATGATGCTTCCATCTTAGGAGGCGAGAGTGATGATGTGCCATCTTCGGCCTTCATCCACGGCGACGGCGATGAGATGGTTGAGTATTTCACTTCGACCACGGCGACGTATGATGACTTGAGTGACTTGTGCCACCATATTGAGAGTGAGAGTGACTTCACCACTAGCCCCATATCCGATGTGTTGCCCCAATTCCCATGTGAGGAGAGCCACAACCCCCACCACTTGAGTGAGATGAGTGACTCCACCATACGTGCGATTGAGTGCACCTACTTTGAGGGAGTGAGTGAACCACCACATAGAGAGAGTGAGGCCACTTCGATTTCTAACGACTTAACCTCTACCTCTATTGTGTCTTCTCATTTGGTGCTAGGTCTCATTTATGATGACGCGCCGATTCACGACGACTTCGTCCTTCCTATGGACATGACGATGGCCATGGTGGAATATGATGCACCCCCCACATGGTTCCATCAAGATGAAGATGACCACCATTTGGTCTTTCCCACCTCACCTACACCACTTGATTGGAATGACAAAGGTAACATAGGTGACGGTGATGCTCTAGTCCCACTAGTGGACATTCTTGACATTGATTGCTTGCATGATGTTGATCCACCTATTACCTTGCTTCATGCTAGTGAGATTTCCCCATGGGATGATTTACCCATTTATGATGAGTATGATGATTGCCATGTGGAGTCTATTAGTTGTGATGCCATGTTACATAGGATTTCTTGTGACAATTCTTTAGGTCACATCATGTTTGACAATCCGCTTGACTTGTCATATGCTATGCATGAGATCAATCATATGTCATATTTGCAATCTCTTCGTAGTGACTATGCATATGCCATTAAAATTAACCCAATTTGCACATATGGCATAGATGACAAGCCCATGGTTATTGGCATTTGTTTTTCTTGTGATGATATTGACATGCTCCCTTTGCATCATTTATCTCATATGCCATGCCATGACCACCTAGCTTCGGATATGCATTGTTGTGGATGTTGTCCATTTTCTCCATATGATTACAATATTGCTCATGAGGAGACCCCCATAGTTTCCTCATACATTTTAGGAGATTTTGATCCATCCTATCCATTGCATGATCCCAATAATTATGTGCACAATATGCTCCCCATGAATCATAATGATATTGTTGTGCCATATACTAGTATGCTCAATTTGCATCCCCATCGTGTCATACATAACAACTATTCTTTCATGATGGATGACATGTTCTTATACCATGCATCAAATTTCTTTGAGCGATGCTTATCTTGTGCTAACACTCACTTGCACATACACATCATGATGGATGATGTGTACATTTACCACGCGCACAATTTCTTTGGTTTGTGTCTCTTTTGTGTAGGTACCCATGAATACTTGTCAACCTCGCAATCCCACGAGTTGACAAAACGAGCTCTAGAGAGCAATGATGACTTGGGATCCCATGGATTGCCTTTCCCACCGCTCACTTCGCGCAAACACTTCGCGCATTTCTTTTACATGGCCCTCACATGGTTATGGGTTGTTGTCCATTATATATCCTTTGCCCATCTTGCCATGTTCACTTTGCATGATATGCCCATTACTATGCCTTTGCCATGCATTTGCGACCCATGCTTTGCATTACACATGATGATTGATTCTAGTACTTGTATGTGTATTTGCAAGCGTGGTGGAGATATTGTTTGTTATTGCCATGATTGCTTTGTGCCCCATGCCTATGATGATACTATGATCTTGATTTGTGTTCGTGCTTGCGATATGTCATGTACATTGCATATGCCTATTCTTTACTCACATGACATGATTGTCATGATCCCCTCTAGTGTGTTGCATCTTCGCTCCACTAGTTTACACGACTTGATTACATTTGTTTGCCTTGTTGCATCACCAATGCTTCATACTTGCTCATTTCATTCGGTTGATGACAACCACCTACATGCTTTGCACATGATTGTTATTGCTTCTTGTCATATCTCTCCATATGTTGCCTCTATCATGATAGATGATTTGACATGTATTGAGTGCAACAATGCTATTAGTCTTGCTTATGAGTTTGCCCCCATAGCATTCTCACATATATTTGGAGATTTTGACATATTTCTTGTGAAGCCTGCTTGTCTTACCTCTTTGCACCATATACCTAGTGCCATGAATATTGCCATTGTTGCATCATATTATTCGTGCACTTGTGCTTCTAATGGTTATGTGCAAGAGAAGAGAACCATCATGATGGATGATGTGTTTATCTACCATGCACATACGTTTTTTGTCTTGTTGTGTGCATGTGTAGGATACTTGGACTTTGTGTCGACTTCCGCTTCACATGAGTTGACCATTTGAGCTCTTGCGAGCGAGCCTCATACATTCGACCACGACTCGTTTCTATGCCACCTTTCCTACCACTTCGGCATTGTGAAGAATGCACAAGGACACGCCATCGAGGTGATATCTTTCTTGAGCATGGATATTGGGGATCATACTACTTGTGTTGCTTGCACCATGAGACTTATTGTTCATCTTGGACCACTTGATTGCACACTTGATAGAGATCTTGCTTCGACTTTTCATTTTCACCGTCCTATGCATCATGATATATATGCCTTGTGTGTTGCATCCACTTCTTGGATTACTTGCTCCTCTCATATGTTTGGTTGCAACAATGTCATCCCTTCACATATGCCATGTCCCATTGCTTGTCACATGATTGATTTGATTGCCTCACACATGATGAACAATTGCTCTTTCTATTGTGTTGAGTGCCACACTATGTTCACTACACCCTATACACATTATGTTTGGATTGTCTTGCACTTAACCCATGTGTTTAGACATCTCATATTCTTAGGTGTCGTGAATGATTCCTATGCCTACCATAGACCTTTCATTGAGCGCTTTGCCCATGCTTGCTATGAACCTGAGGTAGATGCTTATTCTCTTGACACACATATTTGCATCTCTACCTCCAATTTACATGCTTGCCCCCATGATATCTTTGCCTGTGCTCGATTGATATACTTACATGCCATGTCTCAATCGTTTGTCACACCATATGCTTTGCATGATGACGACACTTGTTTGGTGAATCACCTTTTGAATGCTTGGTTTTGCACTAACGCTAACCACATTTGTTTTTCCAAGTGTTTGTTGTCCTTACTCCTTTTGAAGGAACCACAAGACGGTGCGACATTGGAGAGTGCCCATTTCGAGCTTCAAGATGGCACATACTTGGTGAACGTCCACTTCTACACGGCGAAGCCATCTCTTTTCCATGGTGATTTGATTTTCGATCCGAGGTCGGATCTTTCCCAAGGTAGGGGAGATGATGCGGAGCATCCTATGGACATCACCATGTCAAGAGTCCATTCGGCGAGTGACACGCGCGACATCTACTTCACATACGCAAAGGTGAATCATCTCCTTTACACGTGCTCACTTGACCCCTTCGAGGATGGTATACTACTTGACACTCCACTCGTGTGCATGCATAGGTATTGTCGGAACACTACGGACGACGAGGAGGAGTGCAAGCGCCAAGGTACAACTACACCATCCGCGAGGGAGGCCTGGAAGCGACGACGGAAGAAGACGGAGCTGCTGAAGCTACAGCGGCCGGACATCCGGCGTC
The DNA here is from genome assembly GCF_018294505.1 of Triticum aestivum. Classification (NCBI taxonomy): domain Eukaryota; kingdom Viridiplantae; phylum Streptophyta; class Magnoliopsida; order Poales; family Poaceae; genus Triticum; species Triticum aestivum. The sequence goes on from NC_057805.1 coordinate 439,058,584, forward strand.
TGTGCAGCCGCCAAGGAGCTGCACCAACAGACGGCCAACAGCATCAGCGGCCGGACATCCGGCACCAGCCCCGGACATCCGGCGCCTCGTCAAAGCCCAGACATCCGGCCCTTCCCCCGGAAATCCGGCATCGACGACAGAAGACATCCAGAAGTTTTACCCTCCAGCCCGGACATCCGGCCCCCAGCCCGGACATCCGGCCCCTCTTGAAGCCCCGGACATCCGGCCCGTCGCCCGGACATCCGGCCACCCCTGTCTGCGCACAGTAAGGGCCGAGGCCCGTGTACCCCTTCGACCCCCTAGACTATATATACTCTTTCTCCTCCATCTTTCTAGGGTTAGCCAAGGATTAGCTCATTTAGAGACAGAGCTTTGCTCATCCATATCGGATCTACTCCACGAGAGAGACTGCGGCCCCTCTACGGAGAAGATCCACCTTGGATTCAAGACCCCTCACGGGAAGATCCCCTCGTGGATTCAAGACCTCCTCACGGAGAAGAACCGGTTACCGTTTGTATCGTCCGTTGTTGACTTTGGATCTTGTATCTTACCTTTGTGTTCATCGATCTAGCACATGCGTGATTGTTCTTGTTGGTTTGAGTGATTCTCCTGTGTCTTCCCCTCGTGTTCTTCGTGTTCTTAGTTGGGATCCGCTCCTTTCGTGAAAGATCGGCCATCTAGGGTTCCACCCTACATCATGCCCTATTTAACGTGAATGCAGCTGTCTCTAATGCATAATCCCAAAACGATAGTGATAAATCGGTAAGAGACATCATAGATCGCACCATATCTAATAAAGTACGGTTACGAGTTCGGACACACCATTACCCTGTGGTGTTCCAGGTGGCGTGAGTTTGTGAAACTATTCCACATTGTTTTAAATGAAGGCCAAACTCGTAACTCAAATATTCGCCTCCGCGATCAGATCGTAGAAACTTTATTTTCTTGTTATGATGATTCTCCACCTCACTCAGAAATTCTTTGAACTTTTCAAATGTTTCAGACTTGTGTTTCAATAAGTAGATATACCCATATCTGCTCAAATCATCTGTGAAGGTCAGAAAATAACGATACCCGCCGCGAGCCTCAACACTCATCGGACCGCATACATCGGTATGTATTATTTCCAATAAGTCATTGGCTCGCTCCATTGTTCCAAAGAACGGAGTTTTACTCATCTTGCCCATGAGGCATGGTTCACAATATCAAATGATTCATAATCAAGTGATTCCAAAAATCCATCCATATGGAGTTTCTTCATGCGCTTTACACCAATATGACCTAAACGACAGTGCCACAAATATGTTGCACTATCATTATCAACTTTGCATCTTTTGGCATCAATATTATAAATATGTGTATCACTATGATCGAGATTCAATAAACCATTCACATTGGGTGTATGACCATTGAAGGTTTTATTCATGTAAACAGAATAACAATTATTCTCTGACTTAAATGAATAACCGTATTGCAATAAACATGATATAATCATATTCATGCTCAACGCAAACACCAAATAACATTTATTTAGGTTCAAAACTAATCCCGAAGGTAGAGGGAGTGTGCGATGGTGATCGTATCAACCTTGGAATCACTTCCAACACACATCGTCACTTCGCCCATAACTAGTCTTTGTTCACTCTGCAACTCCTATTTTGAGTTACTCTTAGCAACTGAACCGGTATCAAATACTCAGGGGTTACTATGAAGACTAGTAAAGTACACATCAATAACATGTATATCACATATACCTTTGTTCACTTTGCCATCATTCTTATCCGCCAAGTATTTGGGGTAGTTCCGCTTCCAGTGATCGTTTCCTTTGCAGTAGAAGCACTCAGTTTCAGGCTTGGGTTCAGCTTTGGGCTTCTTCACGGGAGTGGCAACTTGCTTGCCATTCTTCTTGAAGTTCCCTTTCTTTCCCTTTGCCCTTTCTCTTGAAACTAGTGGTCTTGTTAACCATCAACACTTGATGCTCTTTCTTGATTTCTACCTTCACCGATTTCAACATCGCGAAGAGCTCGGGAATCGTTTTCTTCATCCCTTGCATATTATAGTTCATCACGAAGTTCCAGTAACTTGGTGATAGTGAATAGAGAACTCTGTCAATCACTATCTTATCCGGAAGATTAACTCCCACTTGATTCAAGCGATTGTAGTACTCAGACATTGTGAGCACATGCTCACTTGTTGAGCTATTCTCCTCCATCTTGTAGGCAAAGTACTTGTCAGAGGTCTCATACCTCTCGACACGGGCATGAGACTGAAATACCAATTTCATCTCTTGGAACATATCATAGGCTCCGTGGCGTTCAAAACGTTTTTGAAGTCCCGGTTCTAAGCCGTAAAGCATGGTGCACTAAACTATCAAGTAGTCATCATACCGAGCTTTGTCAAATGTTCATAACGTCTGCATCTGCTCCTGCAATAGGTCTGTCACCTAGCGGTGCATCAAGGACATAATTCTTCTATGCAGTAATGAGGATAATCCTCAGATCACGGACCAAGTCCTCATCATTGCTACTATCATCTTTCAACTTATTTTTCTCTAGGAACATATCAAAAATAAACGGGGAGCTACATCGTGAGCTATTGATCTACAACATAATTTGCAAATACTATCAAGACTAAGTTCATGATATGTTAAAGTTCAATTAATCATATTACTTAAGAACTCCCACTTAGATAGACATCCCTCGAGTCATCTAAATGATCACGTGATCCAAATCAACTAAACCATGTCCGATCATCACGTGAGATGGAGTAGTCATCAATGGTGAACATCTCTATGTTGATCATATCTATTATATGATTCACGTTCGACCTTTCGGTCTCCAGTGTTCCGAGGCCATGTCTGTACATGCTAGGCTCATCAAGTTTAACCCGAGTATTCCGCACATGCAGAACTGTCTTGCACCCGTTGTATCTGAACGTAGAGCTTATCGCACCCGATCATCACGTGGTGTCTCGGCACGACGAACTATCACAACGGTGCATACTCAGGGAGAACACTTATACCTTGAAATTTTAGTGAGGGATCATCTTATAATGCTATCGCCGTACTAAGCAAAATAAGATGCATAAAAGATAAACATCACATGCAATCAAAATATGTGACATGATATGGCCATCATCATCTTGTGGCTTTGATCTCCATCTCCAAAGCACCGTCATGATCTCCATCGTCACCGGCTTGACACCTTGATCTCCATCGTAGCGTCGTTGTCATCTCGTCAACTATTGATTCTACAACTATCGCTACCGCATAGTGATAAAGTAAAGCAATTACATGGCGATTGCATTTCATACAATAAAGCGACAACCATAAGGCTCCTTCCAGTTGCCGATAACTTTTACAAAACATGATCATCTCATACAACAAATTATATCACATCATGTCTTGACCATATCACATCACAACATGCCCTGCAAAAACAAGTTAGTCGTCCTCTACTTTGTTGTTGCAAGTTTTACATGGCTGCTACGGGCTTCGAGCAAGAATCGTTCTTACCTACGCATCAAAACCACAACGATTTTTCGTCAAGTGTGTTGTTTTAACCTTCAACAAGGACCGGCCGTAGTCAAATTCGATTCAACTAAAGTTGGAGAAACAGACACCCGTCAGCCACCTTTATGCAAAATAAGTTGCATGTCTGTCGGTGGAACCGGTCTCATGAACGTGGTCATGTAAGGTTGGTCCGGGCTGCTTCATCCAATAATACCGCCGAATCAAAATAAGACATTGGTGGTAAGCAGTATGACTATTATCGCCCACAAATCTTTGTGTTTTACTCGTGCATATCATCTACGAATAGACCTGGCTCGGATGCCACTGTTGGGGAACGTAGCATGCATTTTAAAAAAAATTCCTACGATCATGCAAGATCTATCTAGGAGATGCATAACAACGAGAGGGGGAGAGTGTGCCCACGTACCCTCTTAGACCGAAAGTGAAAGCGTTAGTTTAACGCGGTTGATGTAGTCGAACGTCTTCTCGATCCAACCGATCTAGTACTGAACGTACGGCACCTCTGAGTTCAACACATGTTCAGCTCGATGACATCCCTCAAACTCTTGATCCAGCAGAGGGTCGAGGGAGAGTTTCGTCAGCACGACGGCGTGGTGACGGTGATGGTGATGTGATCCGCGCAGGGCTTCGCCTAAGCACTACGATGCTATGACCGGAGGAGTAAACTATGGAGGGGGGCACCGCACACGGCTAAGAGAACAACTATTGTTCTTTGGGGTGCCCCTGGCCCCGTATATAAAGGAGGAGGGGAGGAGGCGGCCAGCCTAGAGGGGGCGCTGATGACCCACAAGTATAGGGGATCAATTGTAGCTCTTTTCGATAAGTAAGAGTGTCGAACCCAACGAGGAGCTGAAGGAAATGACAAGTAGTTTTCAGTACGGTAATGTCTGCAAGTGCTAAAATTGTAAGTAGCAGAGTAGTTTGATAGCAAGATAATTTGTAACGAGCAAGTAACGATAGTAGCAATAAGTATGCAGCAAGGTAGACAAATCCTTTTGAGGAAAAGGACAGGCCAAAACAGTCTCTTATGATAAGCAAAGCGTTCTTGAGGGTACACGGGAATTTCATCTAGTCACTTTCATCATGTTGGTTCGATTTGTGTTCGCTACTTTGATAATTTGATATGTGGGTGGACCGGCGCTTAGGTGATGTTCTTACTTGAACAAACCTCCTACTTATGATTAACCCTCCCGCAAGCATCCGCAACTAGGAGAAAAGTATTAAGAATAAATTCTAACCATAGCATTAAACTTATGGATCCAATCGGTCCCTTACGGAATAACGCATAAACTGGGGTTTAAGCTTCTGTCACTCTCGCAACCCATCATATAATTGCTACTCCACAATGCATTCCCTTAGGCCCAAATATGGTGAAGTGTCATGTAGTCGACGTTGACATGACACCACTAAGGGAATAACAACACACATACTATCAAAACATTGAACACATATCAGATTCACATGATTACTTGCAACATGGTTTCTCCCGTGACCTCAAGAACAAAAGTAACTACTCACAAATGATAAACATGTTCATGATCAGAGGGGTATTAAATAGCATAATGGATCTGAACATATAATCTTCCACCAAATAAACCATATAGTAATCAACTACAAGATGTAATCAACTCTACTAGTCACCCCCAAGCACTAATCTATAGTTCCGGTAACAAGATTGAACACAAGAGATGAACTAGGGTTTGAGATGAGATGGTTCTGTTGAAGATGTTGATGGAGATTTCCCTCCCCAAGATGGGAGAGTTGCTAGTGATGATGATGACTATGATTTCCCCCTCCGGGAGGTAAGTTCGCCCGGCGGAATCGCTCTGCCGAAGGGCAAAAGTGCTCCTGCCCAAATTCCGCCTCGAGACGACGATGCTCCGTCCCGAAAGCCTTCTCCTTATTTTTTCTAGGTAAAAATGACTTGTATACCAGAAGATGGGCACCGGAGGTGGGCCGAGGAGGGCACAACCCACTAGGGCGCGCCTGGACTCCCTGGCGTACCCAGGTGGGTTGTGCCCACCTGGTGGGCCCCCTCGGTAGTTATTTGCTCCAATAATTCTTAAATATTCCATAAAAAATCTCCGTGAAGTTTCAACTTGTTTGGAGTTGTCTAGAATAGGTAGCCTAACGTAGCTTTTTCAGGTCCAGATTTCCAGCTGCCGGAATTCTCCCTCTTTGTGTGTACCTTGCAAATTATGAGAGAAAAGGCATTAGAATTACTCCAAAAAGCATTATTATGGATTAAAACATTATAAATAACATCAAGAAAACATGATGCAAAATGGACGTATCAACTCCCCCAAGCTTAGATCTCGCTTGTCCTCAAGCGAAAACCGAAATCGAAAAACATGTCCACATGCTTTGAGAGAGAGGTGTCGATAAAAACAAAATACGGACATAGAAGCATCATGTTGATTATTATAACATCAACAAAATTAAACATAAGACTTTTATAATAGAACTTTTATCATACCCTTCTCATGAATAAGTAACAGTTCATCACACAATCGAAGTATAAAGCAAAAACTCTATTAGAGACTAACAAACTATGTTCTCAGTCAACTTTGCAACTACAATTCATCATCTTTTCAGGAAGAGTCACATGTCGGAGCATTTAGGCAAACCCACATACTCAACCATCATATAGTCTTCTATGATTGCTAACACTCACCGCGTACACATGAGCAAAACGTTTCAACCGGACACATAGAAAGATAGGGGCTTATAGTTTCGCCTCCCAACATACTCACCTCAAGGGTGATGTCAACAATAATAACTCATGCTATCTATATTCAACTGGACATATGCGCCTAGATCTTTCCTCACCACATGATGCTTGCCAAAGGAGAAAAATAAAAAGGAACAGAAGGAAAACTTTGACTCTTTGCATAAAAGTAAATACATAAAAGTAAATGATAGGCCCTTCGCAGAGGGAAGCAGAGGTTGCCATGCGCTTATTTGTTTGCATGCTCAATTCCTTAGTGCAAGAGAACGTCACGTTATATTGCCCCTTAAGATGACAACCTTTATTATGCAGTCTGTCACTTTTATTCTTTGTCATCCAAGTTCGTACAATGCTCAATTTTCTCTTACACTAAATGATCTCACATATTTAGAAGCAATTTTTATTGCCTTTTTGCACCGATGACAACTTACTTGAGGGATCTTGCTCAATCCCTAGGTAGGTATGGTGGACACTTGAAAATAAGATTTGGGTTTAAGGGTTTTTTATGCACAAGTAGTATCTCTACTTGGTGCGGAGTTTTTGGCTAGCAAAGATAGGGGCAAGCACCACATGTTGAAGGATCTATGACAATATGACTTCTATGTGAATATAAACAAACATAAACCATTAAGTTGTCTTCCTTGTCCAACATCAACAATTTTGGAATATAATATTTTGATGAGGGCTAACAATCACAAAAGATTTCTAGGATAGTATATTTATATGTGAATCTTCTCTTCCCTTGTTAATTCTTTCATGAGTTGCAGCATTGACTAATGCTATGTTTGTCAACCTCTAATAAAATTTCCTACTTATACTTTTCCTTATGTGATGCCATCACCTACCATAAGATTAGTATATGATCTTATTGATTTATTTCCTTTCTTTTATTTATTTCCTTTCTCTTTTTCTTTCTTTATTTCTTTTCTTTATTTGCAACATGAAAGTAAATAAAGCGAAAACTCAAACTAAACTTTATTATATAACTTGCACACGATTACAATGATAGATCACTAAGCAAACTCTCAAAGAAGAAAGGATCGAACTAAACTTTATTTCATCTAAAGCAAAAAGATCGAACTAAGATAAGTAAAAGCAAAAAGATAGTGGGATGATACGATACCGGGGCACCTCCCCCAAGCTTGGAGGAAGCCAAGGGGAGTGCCCATACCCGATACTCAGTTCTCCTTTGGTGGTGATGAAGAAGGTAATGGTGGCGGTGAGAAGGTAGAGGGTTTGCCCTTCGCTTCCTCCAGCTTCTGAGGGAGAGTGAATTTCTCCAACATCAACTCGCAATTATCTATTTTGAGTTTTATTACCCTTTTGCATAACGCCTCCGTGCTTTCATTTTTGAACCGGGGAGGAATCGATTCATCTTCATCTTCTTCGGAGGTCCAGCTATAGTGGTTCTCATCCCCATAGGACTTGGGGTTTGCGATGAGATCAACAACATAGCTCTCTCCCTCAGAGTGTTGAGATGACATATTTTCAGATCTACGCAGAAAAGAACAAGAAAAGATAACAGAGGATTTCTTCGCGATACAGTGGTCAACAGGTTCGGGAAGTATATATATATAGATTTTTTTTTATCTTGGAGGACAAGCATACGGAAGAAAAATGGAGTACGGAAGGTGTCCCAGGTGGGCAAAACCCATCTGGGCGCGCCAGGCGCGCCCTAGTGTCTTGTGCCCACCATGGGATGCTTCCTGGAAGTTTCTTTATTTCCAAAATTCTAAAATATTGCAAAACTGAAAAAAAAATTGCGGATTTTTCGGAGTCCGTTTACTTATCGTATCATGTACCTCCTTATTTTCACAATTCTGGAGTGTTCCGGAAGGACTCTTTTATGTGTTCTTCTGGTGTCAAAGTTTGTATAATATTACTTTCAACATTAATAGGCATACCAGAGATATAATGCTTTATTCATTGTCCATTGACAACCTTCGGGTTAGTACCTTCGAAATTATTTATTTTGATGGCTCCAGACCGGTAAACCTCCTCGATGACATATGGGCCTTCCCATTTTGAGAGGAGCTTTCCTGCAAAGAATCTAAAATGAGAGTTGTACAAGAGAACATATTCTCCGACTTTAAACTCACGCTTTTGGATTCTTTTGTCATGCCATCTTTTAACTTTCTCTTTGAATAGTTTTGCATTTCCATAAGCCTGGGTTCTCCATTCATCTAATGTGCTAATATCAAGCAACCTCTTTTCACCAGCAAGCTTGAAATCATAGTTGAGCTCTTTAACTGCCCAATATGCTTTGTGTTCTAACTCAAGAGGCAAATGACAAGCTTTTCCATAAACCATTTTATAAGGAGACATACCCATAGGATTTTTATATGCTGTTCTATAAGCCCAAAGTGCATCATCTAATTTCTTAGACCAATTTTTTCTGGACCTATTAACAGTCTTTTGCAAAATTAATTTTATTTCTCTATTGCTAAGTTCAACTTGACCACTAGACTGAGGATGATAGGGTGATGCAATTCTATGGTTAACATCATACTTGGCAAGCATTTTACGGAAATCACCATGAATAAAGTGTGAATCACCATCAGTCATTAAATATCTAGGGACTCCAAACCTTGGGAAAATAACTTCCTTAAGCATTTTAATAGAGGTGTCATGATCAACACTACTGGTTGGAATAGCTTCTACCCATTTAGTAACATAATCAACAGCAACCAAAATATGTGTATACCCATTAGAGGAAGGAAAAGGTCCCATGTAATAAAATCCCCAAACATCAAATAATTCAACAACAAGTGAATAATTCATAGGCATTTCTTGACGCTTGCCGAGATTACCTATTCTTTGACATTCATCACAAGATGAGACGTACTTACGGGCATCCTTGAAGAGAGTAGGGCAATAAAATCCAGACTGCAATACCTTATGAGCAGTTCTATCTCCAGTATGATGCCCTCCATAAGCCTCGGAGTGACATTTCCATAGGATTTGTCCCTGTTCATGCTCAGGTACACAACGTCTAATAATACCATCTACTCCTTCTTTATAAAGATGTGGGTCATCCCAAAAGTAATGTCTTAAATCATAGAAGAATTTTTTCTTTTGTTGGTAAGTAAAGCTAGGTGGCAAATATTTAGCAAAAATGTAATTAGCATAATCAGCATACCAAGGAGTACTATTAGCAACATTTATTGCAGCTGACTGCTCATTAGGAAAATTATCATCAATAGGAAGTGGGTCATCAAGCACATTTTCAAGCCTAGACAAGTTATCAGCTACGGGGTTCTCAGCTCCTTTTCTATCAGTGATATGTAAATCAAATTCTTGTAACAAGAGAACCCAACGAATAAGTCTAGGTTTAGCATCTATCTTTTCCATAAGATATTTAATAGCAGCATGGTCTGTGTGAACAGTTACTTTGGAATCAACAATGTAAGGTCTAAATTTACCACAAGCAAACACCACTGCTAAGAATTCTTTTTCAGTAGTAGCATAAATAAAAGGAATATCCTTTTGCAAAAGATTAGTAAGAGGCCTAGAAATTTTAGAAAAGTCTTTGATAAATCTCCTATAGAAACCAGCATGACCTAGGAAACTACGAATACCTTTTATATCTTTAGGACATGGCATTTTCTCAATTGCATCAACCTTAGCTTGGTCCGCTTCAACACCTCTTTCAGAGATTTTATGACCCAAGACAATGCCTTCATTAACCATAAAGTGGCACTTCTCGCAATTCAAGACAAGATTTGTTTGTTCACATCTCTGCAAAACTCGATCAAGATTGCTTAAACAATCATCAAAAGACTTCCCATAAACAAAGAAGTCATCCATGAAAACCTCAACAATCTTTTCACAGAAGTCAGAGAATATAGCAGTCATACATCTTTGAAAGGTAGCAGGTGCATTACATAAACCAAAAGGCATACGTCTATAAGCATAGGTTCCAAAAGGACAAGTAATAGTGGTCTTTTCTTGATCAGGTTGAGAAACAAGTATTCGTGAAAAGCCAGAATATCCATCAAGGAAGCAAAAGTGTGTGTGCTTAGATAATCTTTCAAGCATTTGATCAATAAAAGGCAAAGGGTAATGATCTTTTCTAGTTGCTTTATTTAATTTTCTGAAATCAATTACCATTCTATAGCCTGTAACAATTCATTCTTATCATTAGGAACAACAGTAATACCTCCTTTCTTAGGGACACAATGAACATGACTTACCCATCTACTATCAGCTATGGGATAGATTATACCTGCTTCCAGAAGTTTTAGTATTTCCGTTCTTACCACCTCTTTCATCTTCGGATTTAACCGACGTTGGTGATCAACAACAGGTTTAGCATTAGGTTCCATATTAATGTTGTGCTGATATAGAGTGGGACTAATGCCCTTTAAATCATCAAGAGTATATCCAATAGCAGCTCGGTGCTTCCTTAGAACTTTCAATAATATTTCTTCTTCATGTTCTAAAAGGTTAGCACTGATAATAACAGGATATATTTTCTTTTCATCAAGATAAGCATATTTCAGAGTGTCTGGCAATTGTTTTAATTCAAACACAGGATCACCTTTAGGTGGAGGTGGACCTCCTAGAGTTTCAATAGGCAAATTGTGTTTAAGTAGAGGACGTTGTTCAAAGAAAATCTTATCTATTTCATTTCTTTCATGCATATGTAAATCATTTTCATGGTCTAGCAAATATTGTTCTAAAGGATCAGTAGGTGGCATAGCAATAGAAGCAAGACCAATTAATTCATCTTTACTAGGCAATTCTTTTTCATGAAGTTTTCCACTAAACTTGGAAAATTTAAACGCATGAGACTCATCACCAAAGCTAACACCCACAGTTTGTTTCTTACAATCTATCTTAGCATTAATTGTGTTCAAGAAAGGTCTACCAAAGATAATGGGACATAAGTCATCTTGTGGGGAACCAAGAACAAGAAAAACATTAGGGTACTTTATTTTCCCACACAAGACTTCAACATCTCTAACAATCCCAATTGGTGATATAGTGTCCCTATTAGCAAGTTTAATAGTAACATCTATTTCTTCTATCTCAGCAGGTGCTATGTCTTTCATAATTTCTTGATATAAAGTGTAAGGAATATCACTTACACTAGCACCCATGTCACATAAACCATGATAACAGTGATCCCTATGTTTAACTGAAATGACAGGCATGCCTACAACATGTCTATGTTTATCCCTTTTATCAGGTTCAACAATTATAGCAGCTTCTTCACAGAAGTAAATAACATGCCCATCAATATCTTCTTCCAAGAGATCTTTAACCATAACAATGCTAGGTTCTACTTTAATTTGTTCATCAGGTTTGGGTGTTCTAATATAGCTTTTGTTAACCACAGTTGAAACATTAGCATGTTCCTTAATCCTAACAGGAAAAGGTGGTTTCTCAATATAAGCAGAAGGGACAACTGGATCAACATTATAAAGTATAGTTTCTTCTTTAACCGGTACCGGTTCTTTAATTTCTTTTTTAATAGGTGGGTGATATTTAAACCACTTCTCTTTAGGGAGTTCAACACGAGTAGAAAATGATTCACAAAAGGAGGCTACTATCTCAGAGTCAAGTCCATATTTAGTGCTAAACTTTTGAAAAGCATCGGTATCCATAAAAGGTTTAACACAATCATACTTAAGTTTAATACCTGACTCTTTACCTTCTCGAGTTCCCAATCTTCAGAGTTGTGTTTAATTATTTCCAAAAGATCCCACCGGAATTCAATAGTCTTCTTCATAAAAGAACCAACACAAGAAGTACCAAGCATGGTTTGATCATTACGAGAAAGCCGAGCATAAAAGTTCTGAATAATAATTTCTCTTGAGAGCTCATGATTGGGGCGTGAATATAACATTGATTTAAGCCTCCCCCAAGCTAGAGCGATACTTTCTCCTTCACGAGGCCAAAAATTATATATATAATTCCGATCATGATGAACTACATGCATAGGATAATTTTTTTGGTGGAACTCCAATTTCAAACGATTCCAATTCCATGATCCAATACCATCGCATAGCCTATACCATGTCAATGCTTTTCCCTTCAAAGATAAAGGGAAAACCTTTTTCATCACCTCGTCTCCGGGTAAACCTGCAAGCTTAAACAATCCACAAATTTGTTCTACATATATCAAGTGCATATCAGGATGTTCTGTTCCATCTCCTGCATAAGGATTAGCTAGCAGTTGTTCTATCATACCCGAAGGAATTTCATATTCAATATTTTCAGTAGGTGCAGTAGGTTGAGGGGTAACTAATTGTGGTTCCGGACGAGGTGAATATACCCCGAACAAACCCCTCAAAGGATTGTTTTCCATAGTGACAAGTGACAATAAATTTCAGCACACTATATAAATGTTTCCTTACCAAATTCCACTTACCAAAGGCGCTTCACACCCCGGCAACGGCACCAGAAAATAGCCTTGATGACCCACAAGTATAGGGGATCAATTGTAGCTCTTTTCAATAAGTAAGAGTGTTGAACCCAACGAGGAGCTGAAGGAAATGACAAGTAGTTTTCAGTAAGGTAATGTCTGCAAGTGCTGAAATTGTAAGTAGTAGAGTAGTTTGATAGCAAGATAATTTGTAACGAGCAAGCAATGATAGTAGCAATAAGCATGTAGCAAGGTAGCCCAATCCTTTTTAGGCAAAGGACAGGCCAAAACGGTCTCTTATGATAAGCAAAGCGTTCTTGAGGGTACACGGGAATTTCATCTAGTCACTTTCATCATGTTGGTTCGATTTGTGTTCGCTACTTTGATAATTTGATATGTGGGTGGACCAGTGCTTAGGTGTTGTTCTTACTTGAACAAACCTCCCACTTATGATTAACCCTCCCGCAAGCATCCACAACTACGAGAAAAGTATTAAGAATAAATTCTAACCACAACATTAAACTTATCACTACTGCAGGAGACTGCTAACGCAACACTATGATCAGAGACCCTTTGTCGAAACTGTGTGTGATGCCATAATCGCAGACGGTGGTGTAAAAAAACCATCAAAAAAGGTGCAAAACGTTTGCGATGGCGGAGCCATCAAACACGGTTCAGATTTTAGTTGCGTGTGCAATGAAGGACACACGGTTAATCCATTCAAACTGTCTGCGATGAGGCGGCACAACAGAAACGGGCAGCCATAACAATGTGTGTGTGCGATGCAGGACACACGGTTAATCCATTCGAACTGTTTGCGATGAGGTAGAACAATAGAAACGGGCAACCATATCAATGTGTGTGAGATATACGACATACGGTTAACTCGGACGAACTATTTTTGATTAGGGAACACAACAGAAACGGTTCAACTTAACAAGATGTGTGTGTTATGCGGCATACAGTTCACATGGATGAACTGTTTGCGATGAGCCAAAAGAACACAAACGAGTCGTGTAAACAAGATGTGTGTGATACGTGGCAAATAGCCGACTCGGATGAACTGTTTGCGATGAGAAATTACAACACAGACGGTCAATACAGTTACTTCGTGTGTGATTCTGTCTGTACAAAAAACTTTGAAAAATGCAAGCAGTTGCTTGCGGTGGCGCAGTATCACACACGATGCGTCTGCGAGTACTCGTGTGCGATGATTAGTATGTTACACATACGTTTCCTTATGTTAACATGTGTGTGAATTTGCAATATGGACAATTAATATCAAATGCCTTCTGGACATCGGGCACACGCTTAAACTCAATGAACTGTGTATGATACTAATACTTTCCATGAAAATTTATGAACTTGGGTAACAACATTTGAGTAACATATATATAGTGGTTACACTATTCGACAAAAGGAAGATCTTCGTAACACGGTTTTGACAACCATATGGTCCATATCTACATACTTAACATAGTAACAACTATCACATTTTAAAAGGCTAAGGGCCAACAACCATATGGTCCATATCTACATACTTCACATATATAGTAACAACTAGCACATTTTAAGAGGCTGAGGGCCAACAACCACAACTATCCACTGGAAGCAGCTTGATCACGGCGACTCGGCATCTCGTCAATGAAAAGGAAGAGCCCTCCTGTGCCTTGGTAGAGCATGAGTAACAGTGTCTCCAATTTTCTAATATGGATGCATTGCCACGAGAAGCGAGAACTTGTTAATTTGAATGGTTCCATTTTTGCGGGAAATGCAGTACCTTGCAATCACTTTGGCGTTATTAGTAGGTGTCGTGGTTCTAAGTCTGACAGTAGAATGAGGGGTAGGTATGAGGAGGCAAGATCCTAGCTACGATGAGGTTGTGCACGCAAGATTTATTTACGAGTTCAGGCCCTTCACGGAGGAAGTAATAGCCCTACGTCTCAGTGCCCGGGGCCTCGGTCGATTGGATTATGCGTGAAGTTACAGGGGGTGCGAAACCTTGTCCCAGAGGAGGGGGGTGGCTTATATAGAGTGCGCCAGGACCCTAGCCATCCCCCGTTACATAGGGTTCAATGTACATAAAGAGGGGGCGTTACTGGTAACGTCAGCATTAAAGTCATATAAATGATCATTAAGACTACAGAGTGAACGTCCGACCGTTGCCATCCAGAGTGACCTTAGATCTTCTGTACTCCGAGTGGTTTCTGATATGGTCGAGTTATTATATATTGGTCGAATGGAATTGAGTTATCCGAGTGGAACCGTTGGTCGAGTGGGTTGCATCCTGAGGTGATTTCAGTCGGTAGAAGTCGCTGTCCTTTGAAATTTCTTTGACTGTAGGGTAATGTCGTTGGGAAGGGTGTTTAGATCAGGTCTATTACCCTACCCTAGGTACATGTCATCGTCATTAGCCCCCGAATGGTTCAGGGTCCGAGTGGAGATGGAGTTGAAGATGGTTCTGACCCAATTTTCATGCTTCAGAAGCATTTTACTTAGATTGGTGAACCATGCAGAAACTTCGACCTCATTTTCAGTCGCCTTGAGCCATTCCGAGGTTGTCGAGTGAACTTTGCTGATAAGCTCCGAATACTGATATGGTATAAAATCTTCGGCGCGATCGATTGCACTGCCATTCCCGGATCTCATGGGATTTGAAATTTGGGGAAACACGCGGGACGGAAAGGACCGCAGTAAGCGAAGCGGATTAGGTAGGGCGCCTCGATTCTCGCGCCACCTTTTTCGCCACGTACCGAGCGCGCGACTGTTGCAGGATTTGACAGGATTGCCTGGGCCAACAAGTCAGTCACTCGGGGAGTTGGCCCATATAAGGTGTCTGGACCGGTGTTTTCTGCACAGTGCGCCCCATTTTCTTTCTTCCTCCTCTGCTTCTCCACTACGTCCGCCTCCACCCTCGGCGTCGCCGCCCAGCCCGAGCGCAACCCGCTGCGATGGCGAAGGACAAGACGGCGGCTCTGGAGCGTGTGAAGAAGGCGACGACGAAGGCGAAGGGCAAGAAGACGAGCCGGGAAGGGTCGTCGTCGAGATCTGGCCTGCCGCCCGGCTGGATCCAGGGCGACTGGATTCGGTCCATGATCCAGCAGGAGGATGTGGAGGATCTGGTTGAGGGGGATTGATTCCCCATGGTTCCTGGCGGCTTCCGGAGGATGAGACCGAGCCGCGGCCGCTGGAGGGTGAGTGTGTCCTTCTTACGACCCACGTCGACCGCGGTTTCTCTTTGCCCCCCATCCTTTCTTCGGGGGTTTTCTGAACTTTTTTGGAGCCCAACTTCATCACTTCTCTCCCAACACTACCACATACCTCGCTGCATTCGTGTCCATGTGTGAGAACTTTCTGGGCCGTCGACCGCACTGGGTCTCTTCAAACACATTTTCGCTTGTCGTTCTCAGTCTGTAAAAAAAGGCTAATCCGAGTGATGAGAGGACGCACGTGATCCAGATGTGTGGAGGTCTAGGGATCCAGATGAGGGGTAAAAGTACTTTCCCTTCTATGATTCTTCCCGATTCAGTCAGAGTGTGGCAGTCGACCTGGTTCTATTGTAAGGACCAACCGACCCCTGGATAGTCGACTGGCCTTCCTCCATTTTCCATGGAGCGAGTTGAGAAGCCCTCTTCCTTGAAAGTGACTCCAGCTGAGAAAGTGGAGGTGAATATGTTGGTTGAGCGAGTAGGCCAACTTGTCCGTGACGGTGTGACTGGCATGGACTTGCTAGAGGTGTTCCTCAATCGACGCATCCAGCCACTCCAAGCTCGCGATCATCCAATGTGGATGTACTCGGGTATTGATGACAGCACTCGGATCCACCCGGAGGAAGTTGACGAGGAGACGGTGGCACAGTGGTTGCAAGGCATCACTGGCAACAAGGACAACCCTAGGGGGTCTAGGAGGATTCCTCCACTCGACAACACCAACAAACCAGACATGGTCTGACTCTTTACTTCCGAGTGTCTTTTTGATCTGTCATGTACTTGTTCTCATAACTGACTGACATTTGCTCAACTCTGTGCCTTGCAGATCTACACTGAAATGTATTCGATACCCAATGGAGAGCAGGAGCAGGAGCAGGAGGGAGATGCGAGCGGAGGTGACAGCAGCGACTGGCATTCCGACGGAGGAGAAGACAAGGAGATTGACGACTCAAGCAGTGGCGAGGAGGTCAACTCTCCACCTCGCTCGGAAAGACGCTCCAAGCAGAGGCAAGACCCAGCAAGTGTTCGTGGCAAAGCGACTCCACCGACTTCAAAGCGCACTCGAACATCTTCTCCTGTGCCGACTGAGAAAGCTCCGAAGCAGCCCAAAGTCGCGCCTTCAAAGCCCCGGAAGGCCTTGCCCAAGATTAAAGTGGACGTCCCCATCGCTTCTGGGTAATCATTGTGCTCGACCTCTCAGTTTTTGCATGACTCGATCTTCGGTCGACCCACTTTCCTGTTTTGACCCAGTGAATTCTGAAATTTGCAGTGCTGCTACCTCTGGGACTTCTATTTATAAAGATGGTGATGATGAGGAGATGGAAGACGCGATCACTTCCAATGCGGGGATAACTCTTGTCATCTTGCCTATACTTTACCAACCACTTTGACGGTCGACTGAACTCTTGCGACCGATTCTTTTGTAGCTCAGCCCAATGTTATTGAACTTCCACATGACGACGAAGATGTGCCAGAAAGGCCTACGGGAAGGAGGGGAAGGACCTCGGGCAGGAGGGCACCAGCTAGCAAGACGCCTCAGTCGATGCCGGTGGCAGAACCAGCTACCCAGCAGTCTGGGACCTCAACCGTGCTTCTGTTACTTTTGCGGTTTGTCAGGACCCCGACTCCAAGTCACATCGATCTAGCCGGTAACACCTCATATCACTTTGCGGCCTCACGCACGGTATTCCCACGGGTGTCGCCTTACCATGGCCCGGGACCGTTTGCGCCTTTTGGCTCACGTATATGATAGTGTCGCTAGCATCCATATGACAGAGAACCCGGGCCGACATGACTAGTCGTGAACCCAAAGTGGCACTAACTTATGGTGACAGGCATACATGAATCAACATCGAGCATGTCGGTCAGCAGCGTGCGAATCCGGGCTGTAGCACTGGGCTAACAGGACTCCGGTGAACCGGGCTGTAGCAGGCTAGGCAGGACTCCAGATGTCACCGCGTGACATTTCCCTGAAGGGACAGACATAAGAACGAAGTGAATCACATGCCGGCCAGTCAAGTGTTCCGGAGCAGTAGTGCTGGGCTAGCAGGACTCTGGAGAACCGGGCTATAGCGGACTACTATGGCTCATGGAAGCACAAGTCTACATTTCCCCATAAGAGAGGCTACCAAGGATAAACAACTAGGTTGTCGGATCCCACACATACCAAGCATTTCAATCATACACACAATATGCTCGATATGTGTAAATACAACATGGCATCACAACATAACTCTACGACTCAAGTATTTATTCATTAGGCTCCGAGGAGCCAAGATATCACAAACATGGGTCTCATGACCCAACATTCAGAGCATACAAGCAACAAGCACCTGCGGAAGCTTAACATGTCTGAGTACAGACATCTACAAATGAAAAAGGCTGAGAGGCCTGACTATCTACAAGATCCTGCTGAGGGCACAAGATCGTAGCTGAGGTAACAAGCTAAACGTCAAAGTCCATGCAGAACTAATAGCGAGATTGAAGTCTCTCTGCAAAACATAAAATAGGCAAATGTGAGTACAAATGTACCCAGCAAGACTTACATCAGAACTATCTACATATGAATCGGTATCAATAAAGGGGGTGGTGGAGTTTAACTTTAGCAAGCCAGCTTTGACTCAGTGGCTAACCTGAACTACGACTACAAGTAACTCTTTTGAGGTGGCGCACACGAGTCCACATATTCACCATTCAATACACCACTATGGATCCGCTCCCGTCTACCTACGAGAACACCATCCATAGCACTCACGCTTATCTTGCGCATTTTAGAGTATCCACTTTCACTTGTCTATGAACTGTTATAGGCAACCCAGAAGTCCTTTACCGCGGACACGGCTATTCGAATAGATGATGTTAACCCTGCAGGGGTGTACTTCTTCATACATGTTTCCACCACTTAGCGTCTGCACACGACATGTGCTTGGCAGACTTCAAGCGAAAGCCGACGTGGGTGTAGACCACGACCTACCTAAACACTCAAGTCTCTAGTCCAGGTTTATCGCCTATCCAGGTTCCATCCACAGGGAGTCCGGCCGAGGTTTCCACATATGGCCCGAACAATGTGTGCAGGGTTCCCGAGACACCAAACGGGCGTCCGGTACACCATGCCACGTACCTACCGCATCACATCCCACCCCGTGGGTCAGCGGTGCCCACGGCCTCCAGTATACTACAAACACCAGAAACTACTTGCAACTCCTGGACAGAGGACAAGTGTGGTTAAGAAGTCGAGCTGGGTCATATTTTAGGGCCCAATGCATGGTAGTAGCTGTTCATGGATCACAAACACAGAACTCAGTTCCTGAGGATGGCTTCAATGAGACAACCCACCATGTACTCCTACATGGCCTCTCACCGCTAACTTTACCAAATCGTATTCACACACTTAGCTCTCAACAGTAGGACATGTTCACCACTTTCCAATTCATCCTCGATGAATCAGACCTGACTCAACTCTAAGCAGTAGCAGGCATGAAAAACAAACATGAATGAGTAGGCACATCAGGGCTCAAACAACTCGTACTCATGCTAGTGGGTTTCATCTATTTACTGTGGCAATGACAGGTCATGCAGAGGATAAGGGGTTCAACTACCGCAGCATGTAACAGTTGAATCGTTGTTGTCCTAATGCAATAAAAGAGAGCAGGAGCGAGAGAGTGGGATTGTATCAGAATGAACAAGGGGGTTTTGCTTGCCTGGCACTTCTGAAGATAGCATTGAGTCTTCATCAGTGTCAACGATCACAACGTCGGAACAACGTCTACCAAGGGGGAACAACATCGGCAACAGAGAGGAAACACAATCAATGCAATGCAACAATATGATGCATGAATGTGACATGGCAATATGCTGTGATTTGAGCTAATGCAGCTAGCAACGATTTAGATGGAGTTGGTTTGAACACTAGATTCAAATTTGAACTCCACATGAGGCATTCCAAATACCATTAATTCAAATTGTCATATACAGTGGCTGTAAGTTGTTCAAACATGCATGAGATTGCCATAAACAGATTCTTCATATTTTTCTGATCATTTTTCATATATAACTTATTTCATTCTGAGCTACGGTTGATTTAATATGATTTTTTACAAGTTTTGGGTATTTTCTAAAAATAATAAATTATTTCTGATTTATCAAAATTCTAGAAAATAATTACTGCGTCAGCCTGCCATCATGATGATGTCAGCAGGTCAACAGGGCTGGTCCGGGTCAAATCTGACCAGTGGGGCCCACAGGTAAGTGACACAGAGTCAATTACAGAGGCTGACACGTGGGTCCCGGTCAATGCTGACGTGGCCAAGTCAAAGGTGACAGGCGGGGCCCTCTGAGATTAGCACTAATCTAACAGAGAGGTTAAATATTTAACTTAGGCACTGGGGGCTACTTGTCAGTGAGAGCTGGGGGTTAATTAGTGCTAACAGTGGGGTTTAACCGGCGACTAATCACCGGCGCTAAGCAGGGCACGACGGCGATCACCGGCCGGCCGTTTCCGGCCACGGCTGGTCGTGCGGGTGGGTTCTACGGGGTCGTGGGAGTGAGCCGCGTCCAACGGTGCCATCAGTTGGTCGCGGGGTGGCCGGAATCATCGACGACGTCGAGCTTGGCGGCGGTGGCGCTCGGGCACATGCGGGAAGTGGTGCTACGGGGCACGTTGAGCTAGCAAAAAGGGCTGGACGGCCTCTTGGAGGCACCAGGAGCTCATTGCCATGCCCTGCAACGATGGGCGCGGGCTGCAGTGGCGGCGCATGACAAGGCAGGCGGCGGCGAGCTTCGGCCACGGTGGCCAGCGGGGTTAGAGGAAGAAATCGAGTGGGAGGAGAGAGGGGTTGGGAGCAGAAGCTCACAACGATCACGTAGGGAAGGTCAGCGAGCTCGGGGAGGCGCCGGAGCGAGCGGGGCGGCGAGGCGGATCTCCGACGACCCGAGAAGGAAGAAGGCGTCAGGGACGGCGATGCGGTGCTTCCCCAGTTGCTTGGCTCGGCGTGGACGAAGAGGACGACGATGCGGAGCTTCTTGGCGCGTCGGCGGAGCGTGGGGTGCACGGTGGCTGCGGTGAACGGTGTCGGCGGCGACGAGCTCCGCTCGGGCTGGACGGGAGAGAGAGCAGAGGAGGGGGGAGGAGCACGGGGAGAGTGAGAGGCGGTCGAGGGGGTTGCGTGGCGTCCATAGCGACATTCGGGAGGCGGTAAGCAGGCAGGAGGTGGCCGCGGCGTGTGGCTGCGCGCGTCGGGCACGCGCCCTCGCCTAATGGCGCGAGGAGGAAGGCGACAGGAGAGCGCCTGGTGGGCTGGGCCGCCAGCTGGGCCGCCAGGTAGGCTGAGGTAAGTTTCTGCTCTGTTTTAATTTTTGGTTCTGTTTTCCTTTATTTAATCACTTTGCCACTGTTTTTAAATTCCAGCAAATGTAAAAACAGTGACAACATTCCTCTGAATATTTTTATATTGCACAATGGGATTATCCAAAGGCACATAAATTATTTCAGAGTTATCTGAAATTATATTCCTTATATTAAGAACATAAAACCAAATCCAAATAAAATACTGATTTAAATTCAATGCCCAAATTCCTTAAAAATGTTCATTATTTTTGGTTTGGATCAAAGCCCTTGCCAAAAATACCAAATATCAATAAAGATCACTTTGGTTCCATTGAATGCAAATTTTAGTTGAACCTAGTTTGATTCAAATGATGCTAGGGTTTGAACATCCCCATTTCAAGATCAATTGAAATTGAAAATGATGCATGGATGCAATGACACTAATTACAAGAAGATTTCTAGGGCTGTGACAACTCACCCCCACTAATCAAGAATCTCATCCCGGGATTCAAGAAGTTAAGTAAGAAGACAGAGGGGTCACAAAACTAACACAACCTTCACGATCCAGGTTGCACTTCATAAGATTGTTGATTCGTTGCATCACGTTAATCTTGGCATCCTCGCTTTTGAGATCTTCATCCACGCGATGACGACGGAAAGAAACTCTACTAGGTTTGATCTTCCCGAAGATCGAGCTATTCAAAATCAGCTCGCGAAATGAGATGTTGAAACATCTCGAGTTGAGATACAAAACACACATCGAGAGGGATGGAAGAACAAACGAGGAAGTTCGATTTGGTGGGCAACAATTCCACGCTTAAGAAGATGGTGGATGGTGTCAAGGTAGCGAGGAAATAATTGCCATGATTCTCTAGCGAGGCACCTTAGGAAAGGTGACTCGTAGAGTTATCCCCTTAAGTGGCAACAAGAATTACTTTTGATACATAGATCATTGAAACTCTCTAAACCAGCCTAAGGAAAATCACGAACGATCGTTTGAAGGAGTTCGGAGAAACGGCATACTCAGTTGGGAAGAGAACTAGAGTTATAAGACAACTCAGCAAACGGAAGGCACATTCCAGTTGATACCGAGGATATAACCTAGTGTCCGAGCGTGCTCTCAAGAACTTGAGCATTTCCATACTCATAAAGGTCTTACCAACATCCCTGTCAAGGATCGTGGCAACACAACATACTACCATGATGAATAGTGATGGAGGGTGCAGATGCAAAGGGAGATAACAACTTCTCAGATTTCACCTTAGCGAGGCCAAGAAAACAAAATCTGGAGGATCGACCGAGAGACATTTAGCACTCCGCTTCTAATGTTCTCCTTGATGTTCTAGCTACCACGGCCATGCTTAAGAAGCATCAACATGGCCATCAAGTAATGGTCGGACTTGGGGAGCACATGATCCATAAGGAACAACTTCTATAATAATTCATGCGAAGTCCTCATGGGAGGTGACCAAATGGCTTAATCAAGATACTACAACAATAGTGCTTGCAGCTAGGTGCGTCCACTTCACTAGAACCTATATCATAGTTCTCGGAAGAAGTTCCAACCATCATATCTGCCTGAGATTCAAATTTGTTTGGTAACAGGATAATTCAGACAACATGTCTGGAAAAGAAAGTTTGCAACACAAACTGATGAGATGACGTTGCGAGATTATCGGGAGATGAACTACGATAGCAAGCTCAAAAACATGAGCTGGTTCTGCTACATACATGCGAACATGCTGTCCAAGACAAGCATGACCATGCAATAGTCTTACAAGAAAACACTACCAAGTTCTGGTTGGGGACCATCAACGAGGATATCAAAGTCCTTGCATAAGGCATGCTCTTAAGAAGGAACTTCTTCTCCTTGAACAAGTCAGTCAGTGGCTTGGTGTGCTAGGAACACATATGGAGTGGAGGTAATTAATCTACCAAACCATAGAATACATTCGCACATCCATAACTAACTTGGGATGGTACCAGAGGAAACAAATACAATCTTTCTCGAACTCACGGCGGCAACTTGCACCAAATGCACATGAATTCGGGGAAGTCACTTCTTCCATCCAAGCATAAGATTCATGAACGGAACACGAAGGCATTGCTTACAAAGTTTCCAACACTAGGTTGATGTTCAACATGAATCATGGGGGAGACAAAATGCTGCTGATGGGCTCAACAACAACTCATCAGAATTTCCATATCACTGGACTTCCACCATGGTGATAGCATTGGTCGGACCAAAAGATGTAATGGTGTATGCTCGAGGGATCAACCATGAGTAAGACAACATTACGAACAACGTTGGTTCTGATTTGACTTGACGATAGCCCATACTCAAGTCAAAGTTTGACAAGGCAATAGATCCAACAATTGATCACGAGGACCAATCGATGGAGATATCATCTTTCTTCAACACACACACAAGATATCCCTTAAGATGAACTAAGTCGGACAAGCTTTATCTTCCAACTCTCCAAGTTGTCGTTTGGCTTAACCAACTAGCTCAGGGGTATCCAACACGGATTCTTGGAGAAGGGGTGGTTTACAAGAAACCAACTTAACCACGAGCTCAACATAGCGGTCAGGTGACAACCTGGTAATACTTCCGAGAAGATATTCGGAACATCACGAACCACCGATATGTTACTAAGCTCGAGAACAATCTTGCTTTTCAAGGCAAGACGACATGATCAGGAAAGCAAGGTATTCAATTCTAACTCAAAGATCGAGGAGTGCACCAGAAATAAGGACAAGGTAGCATGATCAATCCTAGAATAGTGATTCGATAACCAACACGCTAAGAATGTTATTAATGTCCATTAACTACCAAGCAACATGGTTGCTAGGAGTATTGATTTCACACATCATGGTTCACTTGTCGGCATTCCAGTTGTGACAGCACGGAACCGAAAAATGAAAATGATGGCAAGAAGTATCACTAAATCAGGAATTCATAAGAGGTGGTGTAATTCTCATGACATTCCTGACATCAAGAGGGCAATACTTTAGGTGGAACAGAATCAAAAGCTGGATTGGCATTTTGATCTGCGGAATACAACTGCTTTGACCCAATCCTAGATATGGATGAGGTACTGGAGTTTGTTTCACCTAGTCATTCTAAAATAGAACGGCTCGACGGACCACAAGGATAATAGACACTGACGAACACGATGGCACAACTATTCCTGACTATCACTTGATAGACGGAGGTCAGGATACAACTAAAGAGGGACAACTCAAAGGAACATATGTTTTTCTGAGTTGTGGATGCATAGATTAGTATGTCGAGCGAAGCTCAACATTTCTTCCGGATAACCCATGCGGAAAGGGTAGAACTGGCAGATTCACAATATAGAATAGAGAACTCATCACGAGCACTCTGGTTGTGATCTTTTGGTTCAAAAGAACTCCTGCCAAGAATGGTTCATGGTATTTGGAAGAATGATATACCACGGACCTCGAAGACTATCTCAAAGGTTACTAATATCCTAAAGGTACGAGCAACACTATCAACACGAGGTAAGTAGAGTGGATCTTGGGTCAAGAACCCAGGAGTAGAATACCTACTACTAAATGGCATCACGGGATGCTTTCGAGAATGGTGGCCAGAATCATCACACTGGGAACACAAAACATGGCTAGTTTACTAGGTAATCTTCTAAGACACCTAGGGTCGTAATAATAACTCCAACATATATGTCGAGGCAATAGAATACCTCAATAGGCCGTTAGTGTGCTTAATCTAGCCCAAAGGGACGCGCAAACAGAGGGAAAGGATTTTGCAAATGCATCAGATTGTTTGGAAACCTGGGATGACTCGGACAACATAACGACTGTAAATGCTCAAAAAGATTTGAGACATCCTGCAAAATGGTGGCATAACCACTCAGAAGCACAATATCAAAGTTCCGAGACCAACTATGAACACACGGAAGTAGCAGAAACTGAACTGGGGCTTAAATCCAACAATCTTATAAGTCTATGGATTAGTAACACGTCATCCTGATAGATAGATGAGAATGACTAGTTCTAAATCCCCGTAGGAAAGATAAGATGACTCGGATCAGAGGACATGAGATATAAGGAGTGAAAAGAGCCTTACGTTCCCTTCCCCAATCAATTCCCTTACATAACTAAAGCATTTCTAGACACAACTTCGACCAGTTTGGATTGGTAATCCTACAGGCAGTCAGGCTCTGATACCAAAGCTGTTAGGACCCCGATTCCAAGTCACATCGATCTAGCCGGTAACACCTCATATCACTTTGCGGCCTCACACACGGTATTCCCACGGGTGTCGCCTTACCATGGCCCGGGACCATTTGCGCCTTTTGGCTCACGTATATGATAGTGTCGCTAGCATCCATATGACAAAGAACCCGGGCCGACATGACTAGTCGTGAACCCAAAGTGGCACTAACTTACGGGGACAGGCATACATGAATCAACATCGAGCATGTCGGTCAGCAGCGTGTGAATCCGAGCTGTAGCACTGGGCTAACAGGACTCCGGTGAACCGGGCTGTAGCAGGCTAGGCAGGACTCCGGATGTCACCGCGTGACATTTCCCCGAAGGGACAGACACAGGAACGAAGTGAATCACATGCCGGGTCAAGTGTTCCGGAGCAGTAGTGCTGGGCTAGCAGGACTCCGGTGAACCGGGCTGTAGCGGACTACTATGGCTCATGGAAGCACACGACTACATTTCCCCATAAGAGAGGCTACCAAGGATAAACAACTAGGTTGTCGGATCCCACACATACCAAGCATTTCAATCATACACACAATATGCTCGATATGTGTAAATACAACATGGCATCACAACATAACTCTACGACTCAAGTATTTATTCATTAGGCTCCGAGGAGCCAAGATATTACAAACATGGGTCTCATGACCCAACATTCAGAGCATACAAGTCAAAGCACATGCAGAAGCTTAACATGTCTGAGTACAGACATCTACAAATGAAAAAGGCTGAGAAGCCTGACTATCTACAGATCCTGCCGAGGGCACAAGATCGTAGCTGAGGTAACAAGCTAAACATCGAAGTCCACGAGAACTAATAGCGAGACTGAAGTCTCTCTGCAAAACATAAAATAGGCAAACGTGAGTACAAATGTACCCAGCAAGACTTACATCAGAACTATCTACATATGCATCAGTATCAACAAAGGGGGTGGTGGAGTTTGACTGCAGCAAGCCAGCTTTGACTCAGTGGCTATCCTGAACTATGACTGCAAGTAACTCTTTTGAGGTGGCGCACACGAGTCCACATATTCACCATATCAATACACCACTATGGATCCGCTCCCGTCTCCCTACGAGAACGCCATCCATAGCACTCACGCTTATCTTGCGCATTTTGGAGTATCCACTTTCACTTGTCTATGAACTGTTATAGGCAACCCAGAAGTCCTTTACCGCGGACACGGCTATTCGAATAGATGATGTTAACCCTGCAGGGGTGTACTTCTTCATACATGTTTCCACCACTTAGCGTCTGCACACGACATGTGCTCGGCAGACTTCAAGCGAAAGCCGACGTGGGTGTAGATAATGACCTACCTAAACACTCAAGTCTCTAGTCCAGGTTTATCGCCTATCCAGGTTCCATCCGCAGGGAGTTCGGCCGAGGTTTCCACATACGGCCCCGAACGATGTGTGCAGGGTTCCCGAGACACCAAACGGGCGTCCGGTACACCGTGCCACGTACCTACCGCATCACACCCCACCCCGCGGGTCAGCGCTGCCCACGGCCTCCAGTATACTACAAACACCAGAAACTACTTGCAACTCCTAGACAGAGGACTAGTGTGGTTAAGAAGTCGAGCGGGGTCATATTTCAGGGCCCAATGCATGGTAGTAGCTGTTCATGGATCACAAACATAGAACTCAGTTCCTGAGGACAGTTTCAATGAGACAACCCACCATGTACTCCTACATGGCCTCTCACAGCTACCTTTACCAAATCGTATTCACACACTTAGCTCTCAACAGTAGGACATGTTCACCACTTTCCAATTCATCCCCGATGAATTAGACCTGACTCAACTCTAAGCAGTAGCAAGCATGATAAACAAACATGAATAAGTAGGCACATCAGTGCTCAAACAACTCCTACTCATGCTAGTGGGTTTCATCTATTTACTGTGGCAATGACAGGTCATGCAGAGGATAAGGGGTTCAACTACCACAACATGTAACAGTTGAATCGTTGTTGTCCTAATGCAATAAAAGAGAGCAGGAGCGAGAGAGTGGGATTGTATCGGAATGAACAAGGGGTTTTTGCTTGCCTGGCACTTCTAAAGATAGCATTGAGTCTTCATCAGTGTCAACGATCACAACGTTGGAACAACGTCTACCGAGGGGGAACAACACCGGCAACAGAGAGGAAACACAATCAATGCAATGCAACAATATGATGCATGAATGTTACATGGCAATATGCTGTGATTTGAGCTAATGCAGCTAGCAACGATTTAGATGGAGTTGGTTTGAACACTAGATTCAAATTTGAACTCCACATGAGGCATTCCAAATACCATTAATTCAAATTGTCATATACAATGGCTGTAAGTTGTTCAAACATGCATGAGATTGCCATAAACAGATTCTTCATATTTTTCTGATCATTTTTCATATATAATTTATTTCATTCTGAGCTACGGTTGATTTAATATGATTTTTAGAAGTTTTGGGTATTTTCTGAAAATAATAAATCATTTCTGATTTAATTCAAAATTCTAGAAAATAATTACTGCGTCAGCCTGACGTCATGATGATGTCAGCAGGTCAACAGGGCTGGTCCGGGTCAAATCTGACCAGTGGGGCCCACAGGTAAGTGACACAGAGTCAATTATAGAGGCTGACACGTGGGTCCCGGTCAATGCTGACGTGGCCAAGTCAAAGGTGACAGGCGGGGCCCTCTGAGATTAGCACTAATCTAACAGAGAGGTTAAACTAATTAACTTAGGCACTGGGGCCTACTTGTCAGTGAGAGCTGGGGGTTAATTAGTGCTAACAATGGGGTTTAACCGGCGACTAATCGCCGGCGCTAAGCAGTGCACGGCGGCGGTCACCGGCCGGCCGTTTCCGACCACGCTAGTCGCGCGGGTGGGTTCTACGGGGTCATGGGAGTGAGCCGCGTCCAACGGTGCCATCAGTTGGTCGCGGAGTGGCCGGAATCATCGACGGCGTCGAGCTGGGCGGCAGTGGCGCTCGGGCACATGCGGGAAGTGGTGCTACGGGGCACGACGAGCTAGCAAAAAGGGCTGGACGGCCTCCTGGAGGCACCAGGAGCTCATTGCCATGCCCAGGAATGATGGGCGCTGGCTGCAGTGGCGGCGCACAACAAGGCAGGCGGCGGCGAGCTTCGGCCGCGGTGGCCAGCGGGGTTAGAGGAAGAAATCGAGTGGGAGGAGAGAGGGGTTGGGAGTAGAAGCTCACGGCGATCATGTAGGGAAGGTCAGCGAGCTCGGGGAGGCGCCAGAGCGAGCGGGGCGGCGAGGCGGATCTCCGGCGACCCGAGGAGGAAGAAGGCATCAGGGACGGCGATGCGGTGCTTCCCCATTTCCTTGGCTCGGCGTGGACGAAGAGGACGACGATGCGGAGCTTCTTGGCGCGTCGGCGGAGCGTGGGGTGCACGGTGGTTGCGGTGAACGGTGTCGGCGGCGACGAGCTCCGCTCGGGCTGCACGGGAGAGAGAGCAGAGGAGGGGGAGGAGCACGGGGAGAGTGAGAGGCGGTCGAGGAGGTTGCGTGGCGTCCATAGCGACGTTCGGGAGGCGGTAAGCAGGCAGGAGGTGGCCGCGGCGTGTGGCTGCGCGCGTCGGGCATGCGCCCTCGCCTACTGGCGCGAGGAGGAAGGCGACAGGAGAGCGCCTCGTGGGCTGGGCCGCCGGCTGGGCCGCCAGGTAGGCTGAGGTAAGTTTCTGCTCTGTTTTAATTTTTGGTTTTTTTTCCTTTATTTAATCACTTTGCCACTGTTTTTAAATTCCAGCAAATGTAAAAACAGTGACAACATTCCTCTGAATATTTTTATATTGCACAATGGGATTATCCAAAGGCACATAAATTATTTCAGAGTTATCTGAAATTATTTTCCATATATTAAGAATATACCAAATCCAAATACAATACTGATTTAAATTCAATGCCCAAAATAATTCCTTAAAAATGTTCATTATTTTTGGTTTGGATCAAAGCCCTTGCCAAACATACCAAATATCAATAAAGATCATTTTGGTTTCATTGAATGCAAATTTTAGTTGAACCTAGTTTGATTCAAATGATGCTAGGGTTTGAACATCCCCATTTCAAGATTAATTGAAATTGAAAATGATGCATGGATGCAATGACACTAATTACAAGAAGATTTCTAGGGCTGTGATTCTTTTGAAATAGAACCATATTCTTTTGCAGCTCCGCCCATTGTTATTGAACTTCCAGATGACGACGAAGATGTGCCACAGAGACCTACGGGAAGGAGGGGAAGGACCTCGGGCAGGAGGGCGCCAGCTAGCAAGACGCCTCAGTCGATGCCGGTGGCAGAACCGGCTACCCAGCAGTCTGGGGACCTCAACCATGCTTCTGTTACTTTTGCGGTTTCATTGTCGAGTGCACATCCTTCAACATCGACTGCACATGCCCCTGTTTCATCTGCTGCTACGGCTGATCCGTCGTCTTCACTTTTCACCACCCATCATGTCCCAGAGGACCATGTGAGCGCCGCCAAGGAAGCTATACGCCAGGCGGGCCTTATGATGGAGCAGATGAAAGTGGTGCACGAGGCTAGTCAAGCTGCCTATGACGCCAGCTCAGCACTCCAGGCCAATGTCCAGGTTAGCTGATTTCCGACTGATCTTCTAACTTGTCGCTTGTTCTGTTAGGATATGCTACCTGAAAATCTTTATTGTGCTTCTACTTGTCAGTCTGCACCTTGCATCTGTACACCCACTGGGTGTTTTAATTTTTCGCTGAGTAATTCTATCACTTGAGTCGACTTCTTGGTGTCGATTGTATCTTTGAACTAGTGGGGACACGCAGAGTGCACCCACTGGGTGTAGTCCCTGAGGCCGCCGTCGAATGTGTGATTCGGCGGGGGTCTTGATAAAAATGTCTTGTTCCTCAGTTCTTCCACTCGGTCTGGGCGGACCATGTCGAGTGGAACCTGAACCAGTGGGGGCACATTGAGTGCGCCCACTGGGTGTAGTCCCCGAGATCGCGGTCGACTGCGGGCAGTCGGTTGTGGTCTGAGAAATTGATGCTTCTCTTTTTTTTGACATTCTTCTACTCGGTCTGGGCGGACCATGTCGAGTGGAACCTGAACCAGTGAGGGCACGCTCAGTGCACCCACTGGGTGTAGTCCTTGAGACTACCATTGAATGTTTGATTCGGCAGTAGTCTTAGAACTTTTTGAATTTGAACTTTATTGCCTGGTAAGCAACCAAACTTTGTATATGTCGACTGATCGTCTTCTGACCACAGAAATCTTGTGAACTTTGAGCCCGTTTTGTTGACTTGGGGCAGAAGCAGATCCAGCTCAATCTTGATCTGGAGTTGGCCAAGGAGAACTTGCAGAAGGCTAAGGATGATGCTGCTGGTATGGAAAACTTGTCGACTGACTCTTTTCTGAACCGAGTGTTATTTCCTTCCTCTGAACCAAGCGTTATTTCTTTCAGAAAAAACGAGACATGCTTTGGAGAAGAAGGATCTTGACCTTGCGGCCGCACAAAAATCGGCTGAAGAGAAAACAACACTTGCCGACTAGAAGCTGGCTTCAGTCGAAAAGTTAGAAGAAGAAAATGCCAAGCTGAAGACTGCTCTTCACGAGGCCAATAAGGAGGTGACTCGGCTGAAGAAGGACAAGGGAGCTTTGACTGACAAGGTTGGTGATCTTAGTCGGAGGAGAGACGAGCTGGAGACTTATCTGGGAGGACTCGCCAAGAAGTTATTCCTTATGCTTGAAGGTACCTTTCCTTGTCCGACTGTTTTGCTATCGTCGATTCATCATAAAGCCGTCGACTCATTATTTTTTTGTGAGTGCAGAATTCTGCCAAAACTTTGAGGAAGAAACTGGGCGAATCAAGACAAGCTTGGACCCCATCAATTCCCCTGTTAAAGATGAAACTGCCATGAACGTGCTTCGACTGGAATCCCGACTTGCCAGCGTTACAGACTACCTCGCTCGACTGAAGGTTGCGGTGTCGCGGATTGACACGACGCTTTGTCCGAGGGAGACGCTCCAAAATGACCTCGAGTCTTTGATGAATCGACTAAATGAGATCCCTGGTCGAGTGCAGGAATGGAAGAAATCCTCTGCTCGGTGCGGCGCTGACGTAGCTCTGTCCCTTGTTCGCGTCCATTACAAGGAGGCCAAAGAAGAGAAGTTAGCAGTGATCAAGGTTGTCAACACCAAGAGACTCGACTTCCAGTCTTTCATGGAGACCTTCATTGCTGCTGCTACTCGTATTGCAGATGGAATCGACCTGGATGAGTTCGTCGAGCCTGCCAGTCCTCCTCCTGCGGAGTGAACAAACTTTTATGATCCGATTAAATTTGCCTCGGTATGCCGAGTGGTTTTGTAACCGTTAAACTCCTTCGGGCCTGATGCCCGAGTACTTTAATTTGCAGTCCGGAACCTCGTGGGATTTATCTGAACTTGGTTTTTCCTTAAATATGTTCGTCTTTATTTCCGAGTGGAACTTGTATCTTCACTCGGAATAGACTTTTGTTCTTGTGATGCAACTCTGAGGAGGGGGTCGCGCATGACCTGCACCTCGTCGTCCTTGTGGATCAGGATGGAGCACACATTGTACTTGTGGTGCAGCTCTGAGGAGAAGGTCGTAGTCGACCTGCACCTCATCGTCCTTGCGGATCAGGATGGAGCGCACATTGTACTTGTGGCGCAGCTCTGAGGAGAAGGTCGTAGTCGACCTGCACCTCATCGTCCTTACGGATCAGGATGGAGTGTATGGCCAAGTCCCCGAGCGAAAGAACCATTCTTCACTCGGAGCGTGTTTTAACTTAGGCGAGTACAGAACTGCTGCTAAGCCCTCGAGTGAGAGGATTGCTCTTCACTCGGTAGGATTTTTAAAACTTAGGCAAGTGCGGGACTGTAGCTAAGCCCCCGAGTGAGAGGGTTGCTCTTCACTCGGTAGGATTTTTTAAACTTTGGCGAGTATGGAACTGCAGCTAAGCCCCCGAGTGAGAGGGTTGCTCTTCACTCGGTGGGATTTTTTAAACTTAGGCGAGTACAGAACTGTAGCTAAGCCCCCAAGTGAGAGGGTTGCTCTTCACTCGGTGGGATTTTTTCAAACCCAGGCGAGTACGGGACTGCAGCTAAGCCCCCGAGTGAGAGGCTTGCTCTTCACTCGGTAGGATTTTTTCAAACTTAGGCGAGTACGGGACTGCAGCTAAGCCCCCGAGTGAGAGGCTTGCTCTTAACTCGGTAGGATTTTTTCAAACTTAGGCGAGTACGGGACTGCAGCTAAGCCCCCGAGAGAGAGGCTTGCCCTTCACTCGGTAGGATTTTTCAAACTTAGGCGAGTACAGGACTGCAGCTAAGCCCCCGAGTGAGAGGCTTACTCTTCACTCGGTGGGATTTTTTAAACTTAGGCGAGTACGGGACTGCAGCTAAGCCCCCGAGTGAGAGGCTTGCTCTTCACTCGGTAGGATTTTTCAAACTTAGGCGAATCGGGTTCGCGGCTAAGCCCCCA
Source organism: Triticum aestivum (assembly GCF_018294505.1). NCBI lineage: Eukaryota > Viridiplantae > Streptophyta > Magnoliopsida > Poales > Poaceae > Triticum > Triticum aestivum. The sequence goes on from NC_057805.1 coordinate 439,091,473, forward strand.
AGTGAGAGGGTTGCTCTTCACTTGGTAGGATTTTTTCAAACTTAGGCGAATCAGGTTCGCGGCTAAGCCCCCGAGTGAGAGGGTTGCTCTTCACTCGGTAGGATTTTTAAAACTTAGGCGAATCGGGTTCGCGGCTAAGCCCCCGAGTGAGAGGGTTGCTCTTCACTCGGTAGGATTTTTCAAACTTAGGCGAATCGGTTCGCCGCTAAGCCCTTGAGTGAGAGGCTTGCTCTTCACTCGGTGTTTGTTTTCGAAACTTAGGCGAATCGGATTCACAACTAAGCCACCCACTGGGGGATTTTGAACATATGTATAAGTAACAACAATCATTTAGGAGACTATAAAACCGTGTGTTTGATAAATAAACAGAAAGGTACTTCTTATTACATCTCAACAGTCTGAATGCTTAAGTATAAAAATGGCGGAGCAGCTCCGCATTCCAAGTGCGTGGCTCGTCTTTCTTGTGTTCCACATCGTACAGGTGGTACGCTCCATTGTGGAGCACTTTGGTGATGATGAAGGGGCCTTCCCAAGCGGGAGCAAGCTTGTGTGGCCGTTGGTGATCCACTCGGAGAACCAGGTCTCCCTCCTGAAATGCTCGTCCTCTCATGTTTCTAGCGTGGAACCGACGAAGGTCTTGCTGATAAATGGTCGACCTGATCAGGGCCATCTCTCTTTCTTCTTCCAGAAGATCAACAGCATCCTGTCGGGCTTGTTCTGCTTCTGCCGCTGAAAAAGTTCTACTCGCGGGGCATTGTGGAGTAAATCAGTCGGCAGCACAGCTTCGGCTCCATAGACCATGAAGAAGGGAGTCCGGCCAGTCGATTGATTTGGCGTTGTTCTCAGACCCCATAGTGCTGATGGCAACTCATCTACCCAGGCACCAGCCGCATGCTTGAGGTCGCGCATCAACCTGGGCTTCAACCCTTGGAGGGTCAAACCATTTGCTCTTTCTGCCTGTCCATTCGACTGCGGGTGGGCAACTGAAGCATAGTTGACCCGAGTGCCTTGGGAAGCACAGAAAGCTCTGAATTCATCCGAATCAAATTTTGAACTGTTGTCTATGATGATGTTGTGCGGGACCCCATATCTGAATGTTAATTCTCTGATGAAGCTGACAGCAGTACTTGAGTCGAGGTTTTTGATGGGTTTGGCTTCGATCCACTTAGTGAATTTGTCGACTGCAACAAGCAGATGAGTGAAGCCACTCCTGCCAGTCCTCAGAGGTCCAACCATATCCAATCCCCAAACTGCAAAAGGCCAGACGAGTGGAATGGTCTTCAGGGCTGATGCAGGCTTGTGAGACATGTTGGAGTAAAACTGATAGCCTTCGCACTTGTCGACTATGTCTTTCGCCATTTCATTCGCTCGCGGCCAATAGAATCCCGCTCATATTGTTTGGCCACAATGGTCCGAGAGGACGCATGGTGACCACAGGTCCCCAAGTGGATGTCTTTGAGAATCACTCGACCTTCTTCTGGCATGATGCACTGCTGAGCAACACCAGTAACACTCTCTCTGTAAAGCTGTCCACCTATTACCGTGAAGGCTTTGGATCGACGGACAATCTGACGTGCCTCATCTTCATCTTCTGGAAGCTCTTTCCTATGCGATATACGACACTGTCCAATGAGGAATGATGACCAAAACCTCCATGATTAATTCGACCACGGCTAGGATTTCAACTTCAGTCGGATTAGTAAAACTCTTAGGCTGCGGGGGCTCTTCTGTGATGGGATCCTCTTGGACCGATGGTGTGTGAACATGCTCCAAGAGCACATTGCTGGGAATGGGCTCCCGCTTGGAACCTATCTTTGCCAAGTCATCAGCTGCTTGGTTCTTCAGTCGGGGAATGTGGTGGATCTCTAGCCCTTCAAACTTCTTTTCTAACTTTCTCACTACATTACAATAGCCAGTCATAGCTGGGCTCCTGATGTCCCACTCCTTCATCACTTGATTGACCACCAAATTTGAGTCGCCGTAGACCATTAGGCGACGGACGCCAAGTGAAATGGCCATACGCAACCCATACAGAAGTGACTCATATTCAGCTTCATTGTTGGAGGAATCAAAGTGAATTTGGAGAATGTAACTGAGTTTGTCGCCTCGCGGGGATACCAGGACTACTCCAGCACCAGAACCATTCAGCATCTTGGATCCATCAAAGAACATAGTCCAATGTTCCGAGTGAATCTGAGTCGGTTGCTGCTGCTCAATCCACTCGACGAGGAAATCTGCTATTGCTTGGGACTTGATTGCTTTCTTTGCCTCAAACTTGATATCCAACGGAAGGAGTTCAATCGCCCACTTTGCCACTCGACCAGTTGCGTCTCTGTTGTTCAGAATTTCTGACAATGGAGCATCGCTGACCACTGTGATCGAATGATCTGAGAAATAATGTGCAACCTTCTTCGTGGTCAAGTAAATTCCATAGACAAGCTTCTGATAATGCGGATATCTCTGCTTGGATGGAGTTAAGACTTCGGAAATATAGTACACTGGGCACTGAACCTTGTAGGCTTTACCTTCTTCTTCCCGCTCGACCGTGAGTACTGTACTGACAACTTGTCCAGTGGCTGCAATATAAAGCAGTAAAGGCTCTTTGCTGATTGGAGCAGCAAGCACCGGCTGGGTGGAAAGCAGGGTTTTGAGCTCTACAAACGCTGCGTCAGCTTTAGGAGTCCATTCGAACTTATCAGATTTCTTCATCAATCGGTAAAGAGGCAATGCCTTTTCACCGAGACGAGAGATGAATCGACTCAAAGCGGCCAGACAACCAGTAAGCTTCTGAACGTCGTGTACACGCACAGGGCGTTTCATTCGGAGTATTGCACCAACTTTCTCTGGGTTTGCATCGATCCCACGTTCTGAAACGAGGAAACCGAGTAACTTTCCACCTGGAACCCCGAATGTACACTTCGACGGATTAAGCTTGATATCATATCTCCTCAGATTGGCAAAGGTTTCAGCGAGGTCAGTCAGCAGGTCGGAACCTTTACGCGACTTAACCATGATGTCATCCATGTATGCTTCCACATTCCGACCGATTTGAGTGAGCAGGCACTTCTGTATCATGTGCATGAATGTGGCACCAGCATTATTGAGACCAAAAGGCATAGTAACATAGCAAAAGCACCCGAACAGGGTGATGAAAGCTGTTTTTATTTCGTCAGGTCCATACAGTCGGATCTGATGGTACCCGGAATATGCGTCCAAAAAGGACAATTGCTCACATCCCGCAGTCGAGTCGACTATCTGATCGATGCGGGGAAGAGGGAGGTGATCTTTCGGGCAGGCCTGATTGATATGCTTGAAGTCAATGGACATACAAAGTGAATCGTCCTTTTTGGGGACCATGAAAACATTGGCGAGCCACTCGGAGTGGTAAATTTCGCGGATGAACTCAGCTGCCAGAAGCCGAGCCACCTCCTCGCCAATTGCCTTTCTTTTCTCCATGGCGGACAGTCGGAGATGCTCTTTGACAGGTTTTGCCTTTGGGTCGACTCGCAAATGGTGCTCAGCCACTCCCTTGGGTACACCCGGCATGTCAGAAGGTTTCCATGCGAAGATGTACCCGTTCTCACGGAGGAACTGCATGAGCGCTTCTTCCTATTTGCTGTCGAGTGTTGTTGAGATATGAGTCGGAGCAGCATTGGGATCGGTCGGGTGAATATGAACTGATTTTGTTTCACAAGACGACTGAAATGCAGAGTCTGAAGTAGGCTTATTAGCTCTCAACAAATCACTCGGATCTGCAGCCTTCTTGTATTCTTCCATTTCTACTTCTGCCATCTGTTCATCGGCAATCTTTGAGCCCTTTTGGAGGCACTCTTCTGCTCACTGCCGATTACTAGTTATTGTGATCACACCCCTAGGACAAGGCATCTTGAGTTTTAGGTACACGTAACATGGTCGAGCCATGAAACGAGCGTACAGAGGTCTACCTAGAATAGCATGATAGGCACTTTGGAAATCCACAACTTCAAATGTCAACTTCTCCTTACGGTAATTCTTTGAATCACCGAAAACCACATCAAGAGTGATCTGGCCGAGTGAATCAACTTTCTTTCCAGGGATGACACCGTGGAACCTCATGTTGCTCTCACTAAGTTTGGACATCGGAATGCCCATCCCTCTGAGGGTCTCAGCGTAGAGAATATTCAGACCACTGCCACCATCCAACAAAACTTTGGCCAGTCGAGTGCCCCCAACAACTGGGTCGACTACTAACGCTTGCCGTCCTGGAGTGGCAACGTGTGCCGGGTGATCAGACTGGTCGAATGTGATTGTAGTTTGCGACCACTTCAAATATGTCGTCGTTGCCGGAGCAACCATGTTCACTTCTCTGTTGATGACTTTCAGTCGACTCTTACTCTCGACATCAGCAAAAATCACCAAGGTGGAATTGACATTGGGGAAACCATCATCCTCCTCTTTGTCCTCATCCTTATCGGATTCCTTTTCTTTCTCACTGGGTTGTTTCTCTCGGAACTGCTGGATAAGGAGTCGACACTGTCGAGTGGTATGCTTGGGGTAAATCAGGTTTCCCTCTTCATCCTTCTTGGTGTGAATGTGACATGGCAAATCCAACACATCGTTTCCTGCTTGATCTTTCACTTTCTTGGGGATCCTGGGCCCCTTAGGCTTTCCCTTAAATTTTCCTTGGACTACGGCTGCAGTCTCACCAGGTCCTGCAGGTTCAGCTTTGCGTTTCTGCTTCCGATTGGAATTACCTCCTCAAGTGTCCTGGCCAACTGGTTTGCTCTTGCCGCTGCGGAGTCGGCCTTCTTCTTCGCCATTAGCGTACCGAGTGGCTATTTCCATCATTCGGGTCAGGGTCATGTCTCCTATCCGACCGAACTTCAGGTTAAGCTCTCGATACCGAACGCCCTCCTTGAAGGCGCAAACTGCTTGATGCTGAGACACATTCTCCACTATGTGATGCAAAGTGGTCCACCTTTGGATGTAATCCCTCAAAGTTTCATTCGGTTTTTTGCACACAATGCTGTAATTCTGCCAACCCTGCAGGTCGTTTGCATGTGCCTTCAAACGTTCTGACAAACACTCGGGCTAACTCTTCCCAGCTGAATATACTACCCGGAGCCAACTTATTCAACCAAGCTCTTGCTGACCCTTCAAGCATCAGGGGAAGGTGTTTCATGGCCATCTCATCATTTCCGCCACTGATCTGTACAACCACTCGGTAATCTTCAAGACAAGTTTCAAGCTTCGATTCACCAGTGAACTTACTAACTCCAGTCGCCAACCTGAAGTTGGGAGGGATTTCAGCAGCTCTGATGGCTCTGCTAAAACACTCGGGACCTGAAACATGCACTCTGATTCCAGTCGGGTGATCTCTGTCTTGCCTTTCTCTGTGTGCTCGATTTCTGTCGACTAAACCTTGCACCAGAATTGACCTCACATCAAATCCCAGCTCTCTGGGGTCGACTGGCAATCTCCGCTCCTCGCTATACATGCGTCTGTCATCATAATGCCGCGGCACATATGATACGCCCCTCGGAGGGGGCGTAGGCACTCGACGGCGGTCATCACGGCCGAGTCGATGATCGTATTGCTCGTGGTTCCGACCCAAGTACTGTTCTTGGCGATGCCCACGTCCCTCACGCCGCGGAGGCGATCTAGGGCCGTGAGCCGACTGGACTGTGTCGGCTACCACAGATCTGCTATGGATCTGTTACGGGACTGAGATAATGCTGTGTTTTGCTCTCCTGCTACCCGGAGTAACGCTCTGATCTGCATCAAACCTCTTCCAGCCTCTAACTAGGATGACTGAATAGACTCTGCAATATGGGCTGCAGCTATAAGATTCTGAATCGGAGTGCGGTATACCTGTGGTTCAGGCGGGAACAACTATCGCTGCCGTCCACTGGACTCAGGGATCTGCCGCCGAGCATGTTCGTAGAGTGCATGCTGAAGGTTCTCCAGTCGAGTGCGCTCAGCCAAAGTGGCCAGGCGCGCCGCCTCCAAGGACCGAGCCTCAGAGGTCTCTCCGACAATGTGCGTGTGGAGCGCCTCCACGTTGCGGCGGTGAAGTTCCTCCCTCTGCTGAGAAGAGAGGGTTTCGGGGTGGTACTCCTCGTGAATGCGCGACGGATCGCCGCCGCCGTCGCCGCCACCGTTGCGACGCATGCCAGGCGGGCTGCGCGGCGTGTCGACCATCAGGACTTCGGCCGTAGGGTCGCTGCTGTCACACTCGGATAGGGTCTTGACGGAGCCAGTCGAACAGGCCATAGAGAGATTCGTCGGGCTCGATTGCCACGACTTGAGGGGTGGCCGACTGATGTGCCACCGCATGCTTCACCCACCGCTGAAGCCGCGACCGACCGGATCGCTTGCAACGGCGAACAGCGGGGACCGAAGACACCGCGGGAGTCGACCGATACTGGGTCGACGACTGCCGCAGAAGGACACCGCGAACGCACGCGCGAAAGTGCATCGCCCCGCGGACGGGGAGTGTCTCGACGTTGAGGGGGGCCTCCTAGAGCCAGGCGGAGTCATCGGCGATGAAGACGAGCGCTCCGAAAACCATGATGATGGGAATCGGAAAAATCACAACCTCACCGGAAAGTCGCTAAGACACCTGCCCCACGGTGGGCGCCAACTGTGGTGGTTCTAAGTCTGACAGTAGAATGAGGGGTAGGTATGAGGAGGCAAGATCCTAGCTACGCCGAGGTTGTGCACGCAAGATTTACGAGTTCAGGCCCTTCACGGAGGAAGTAATAGCCCTACGTCTCGGTGCCCGGGGGCTCGGTCGATTGGATTATGCATGAAGTTACAGGGGGTGCGAACCCTTGTCCCAGAGGAGGGGGTGGCTTATATAGAGTGCGCCAGGACCCCAGCCATCCCCCGTTACATAGGGTTCAATGTACATAAAGAGGGGACGTTACTGGTAATGTGAGCATTAAAGTCATATAAATGATCATTAAGACTACGGAGTGAACGTCCGACCGTTGCCATCCAGAGTGACCTTAGATCTTCTGTACTCCGAGTGGTTTCTGATATGGTCGAGTGATTATATCTTGGTCGAATGGAATTGAGTTATCCGAGTGGAACCGTTGGTCGAGTGGGTTGCATCCTGAGGTGATTTCAGTCTGTAGAAGTCACTGTCCTTTGAATGTCTTTGAATGTAGGGTAGTGTCGTTGGGAAGGGTGTTTAGATTAGGTCTATTACCCTACCCTAGGTACATGTCATCGTCAGCAGGCACAGGTGTAATTCGACCACACCGGGAAATTAATCTAGGAACGGCTACAGGGGGCAATTTCTGTTGACATGTAGAATAAAAAACAATTGTAACATATCGTTGAAGATATATATAGTTTATGAGCATCAACATTAAAATAAGACTTTTTACCAGCACTTTGTGCACACAATTGGTCTTGTTCAGTGTGTGCACCATACGTCTAATTAATCCCATTCAAAATCCAGCGTTCATACGCTATGCTATCTCTGTCAAATTATCAACGAAGTTTATGACATGCTTCAAGTCCTTCCGGTGAAATTTGGTATGCTTAGTAACATACAGATCGTTCACTATGCATCCAACATATCCTGCTTAAAAGGTGGAAAGGTATTACTTATTCAGAACATGGCAAAAGAATATATAATGCGCATAAATTGGTAAATAGAATTTGTTACTGCCTAGGAACGGAGTCAGAATATGATATCACAATTGGTTGCTTAAATAGTGATCAATTGGTTGCTTAAATAGTAATATGACAACATGGAGAAAGTTGAAAGGACACTAACCTCGATCAGACTTTGATCGGCTGATGACGTTGGGGAAGTAAACATCCATGTTAATTAGACCAGGCTGTGGTGCACGCACTAGAATTTTATTGCCAGCTTTCAGTTCATAACACTTAGATATTTTTCTCCAAAGTTTCACATTAAAATAGAACTGACCATCTTTATCAAGTTTTACGCTAACCGTCATTGTAAATCCATGCTGCGTTGTCAATATGACATCCTGGGAGTCATCAGCAATGTAAAGCCCAAGATTTCCTTCTACTCCTGTAATTGCAAAGCAAGGGATGTACTGCTTGAAATGAAAATTAAGATCATAAATTAGAATATTGAAATAACAGAGCAAGATGCAAATACGGGAGTAACTAATATAACAGATCCATATATAGATGAAAGCAAAGTACAAAAATATAGAATTAAAAATAGATAATGTAACAAAGATTTGATGCAAATATATAGATAATGTAGCAACAGACGATATATGTTCACAAATTTAGGCCATGCCGACCGTGGTAGGTTGATATTGAACATCATCCAGAATGGTGAGATAGAACTTCGTTTCTGACTGGACACGACCACAGTTTCCCGATTTGTGCTCACACTGTGGACACATGAATGAACACCCACGAATCAGCTAGAACAAAAATGATTCCACGGTGATTTCCGCCGGTTGATTAACATCGACAGACGGATTGCGATAAGAGATGAGTGAATATTTCTGTAACACCCCGGATGTAACTTTCCATATTTGTAACTCCAACTCTTGCCATTTTCGGCTATGTGTTATGATATTCCCTTCGTGGTCGGGTTTTGTCTTTCGTTTTGCATTTTGTTCATGTCATGCATCTCATATCATGTCATCATGTGCTTTGCATTTGCATACGTGTTCGTCTCATGCATCAGAGCATTTTCCCCGTTGTCCGTTTTGCAATCCGGCACTCCCACCTCCTCCGGCGCACCCCTTTTGTTTCTTTTCGTGAGCGGGTGTTGAACGCTCTCGGAATGGACCGAGTCTTTTCAAGTGGCCTTGGTATACCACCGGTAGGCCACCGGTCAAGTTTCGTTCCATTTGGAGGTCGTTTGGTACTCCAACGGTTAACCGGGTAACCGCAATGTTCGTTTGTGTGTTGCAGCAAAACCCCCCTCCAAAAAGCCCAAAACCTAGCAAACTCATTTCCATGCTCTAGGTCATTCGATCACGATCGTGTGGGCGAAAACTGCACTCCGTTTGGAGTCTCCTAGCTCCCTCTACCTATATATACACCTCCCCCTCCGAATACATTCGCAGATCAAACCCTAAAATCGCCCCTCCGCGCGCCGGACGTGTCCGTACCGCCGCCGGACGAACCCGCCGCCGCCGTCGCCCACTCGCAGAGTGCCACGTGGCAGCCCGTACGCCGGCCGCCGCCGAAGCCCGCGAGCCCGGGGCCGGCCCCGCGGCCCGCAATGCTGCCCGCCGCCCGGGTCCCCGCCGCCCGAGCGCCCTCCCCGCGCCGCCTCCACTCCGCCATCGCCGCCAACGCCGCCACCGCAGCGCCCCGCGCCGCCTCCTCTCCGCCGGCGCCGCCGTGCCTCGCCGTCTCCAGGGCCGCGCCCGAGCCCTGCTCCCCTCGCCGCCGTCTCCCTCTCCCTCCTCTCCTCCGGCGCCGCCCCTCTCCATCTCCGGCAGCAGCTCCGGCCGCCCCGTCGCCTCTACCTCCGGCGAGCTCGGCCCGAGCCGGATCCCGATCTGGATCGAACCTAGGTTGACTTTTCCCCCTTGTCGTGGAATTGTCACGGCAGATGTCCTTGGGCTAGGACTTAATCGTGGAGCCATCGCAACTAGGAAGCTTGAAGGGGTTATGCGGGACAAGGAACACGAGGGTTTATACTGGTTCGGCCCCTTACGGTGAAGGTAAAAGCCTACGTCCAGTTCGAGGTGTTATTGATTAGGGTTACGATCGCCAGGGAACTAAACACTTATCCCGGCTCTCGGAGAGATTGTTGTCGTCCCCAAACCGCTGCCGGGTCGTCCCTTTATATAGGGAGGCTGACGCCCAGCAGCCCTTAGAGTCCCGAGCCGGCTCATAAGAGTGTCCGGCTCGGGCTCTAAAACAATACTTGCCTTACACTACAAGTCTACTATAACAATGATTGTAACTACGGGCTTTAAGCCATATCCGGGTCTCAGCCCATCTCTGGCCCATTATCCTGAAACTTAGCTCCGGGCTTCTGGTAATGATCCTTGGAGTAACCCGGCCCTCCTGGCGGGTGACCCCCAGGTCTATATCCTCAACATTAGGCCCCAGATTGACTTGAGCCGGCTCGTGTCAATCTTCAGCTCCGCAGTCAGAAAAAATCTCCGGCTTATCATTCATGTGAAGGGCATAACCCGGAGTGACGTCATCCTCTGGACTCCGGGTAATCCGCCGTGACGTCATCCTCCACTAAATCCGTTTTTTACTCCGCCAGATCCGCAACGGATCTTTGCTTTTACTGACCTTCCGAGAATCGAGGCGCCGTGAGGGGGGAGATAACCACGCCGTGGCCTCCTCAAATCCCGCGCCCGCTTATGACTCGGCCTTATAAATAGGCCGGCCCGGCACTCTCTTCTTCACATTCTCCTTCTTCTTCCTCGCACTGCCGTTCCTCTGCCCGAGCTTCTGCCGCCGCCGCCGTCGCACCACTGGTCTTCCTCAACCTGGCCGCTGCATCAACCTGACTCGGACCAGATAACGTCGGCGGCCTCCGCTCTTCTCCAGCTCCGGTGAGTCCCCTCTGCCTTACTAGCATAGATCCAGGACAGAGTTCATCTGTGTTCTTCATGTTCATCACTGTTACCGCAAGTTTCGGTAACCCCTGTAGCCACTGCCCCCGTTGATCCTTAGGCTTGTGTAGAACCACTGCGGTAGATATCTGAGGTTCATTTCTTCTGCAAGAACACCTCTTTTTACTGCATAAGGACTGGGTTCCATCTCAAGAACCTCCCCTGCTTCTGTTTTTTAGGTCTAGAAAACCTTCTCTGTTCCGACTACTTTGATCCAAAAAAGTTACTGTAATATGTGAAATCTGTTTACCACACTTAGTAAAAACTGCAGTCCTTGAATCTTGGCGGCTTATATTTCCGACTTAGAGAAAACACGCGCCGTAGAACTTTCCGGTTTAAAGAGAATCATGCTCTGTAGTATCTTCCGACTTAACCGCAGTAAGCCGTAGACGACCAACTTATCCTGAAAACCCCGACGGCTTAGATAACCCACCGTATCAAGACATACCATTAATCCTCTTCATAAGCCGTCATTGTAACTTGAATGATATACTCCGGCTTATAATTAACCCGGACACTTTTCTCTTCCTCGTAGACCACCAACCGTCACCATGCCTCCCAAGGCTCCCATCACTTGCAACTGGATGAAATCCAGCGTCACCGAAGAGACCCTGGCCAACTTCGTTAAATCCGGATATCTGCCTAAGAAGGAAGTGATGTCCTACCGTGCCCCTGACCCGTCCGAAGAAAGGCCACAGCCGAGAGACGGGGAGGTAGTGATCTTTGCCGACCATATGAGCCGGGGCTTCGCACCGCCCGGCTCAAAATTCTTCCGGGACGTGCTCAACTTCTTTGATCTTCGGCCTCAGGATATAGGACCCAATTCCATATCCAACATCTGCAACTTCCAAGTTTTTTGTGAAGTATATCTTGGAGAAGAGCCGAGTCTGCTGCTCTTCAGAGAGCTGTTCTATTTGAACCGCCAAACCGAGTGTGCAAACGGTCCAAGTCTAGAGTTAGGCGGCATCTCCATCCAACGGCGCAGGGATTGTCTGTTCCCTTATGCAGAACCGCCAAGTCACCCCAAGGACTGGAACATGACTTGGTTCTACTGCCAAGACACGTCCCCGACTGATGAGAGCCCGCTGCCCGGCTTTCGCCCAACGCGCCTGGAGCCAACTCATCCATTATCCGACAAACTGACTGCCGCAGAACGCCAGCCTCTGCTTCCAGCGATCAACAAGATCAAAGCCCTGCTAGGCAATGGTCTGAACGGAATTGACCTGGTCCGGGTCTGGATCTCATGGCGGGTGATCCCATTGAGCCGCCGCCCCGGCTTAATGTGTGAGTACACCGGGCGAAAGGATGACCCGCAGAGGCACAGTCGCAATGATCTTCCAGAAGACGTTGCTGAAGAAGAGACCAAGGCTCTTTTAAACGAGAGCCTGGCAGACTGTGGAAGAATCGGGCTAGCCCCGTTCTGCAAGACCAATCCAGCCCCAGCGGTAAGCCGCTGACTTTAACCTTTCCATTTTGTTTTACCTGTCATCTTACTAAGAGCTCATTACTGTATTTCTCAGGCTGATGATAAATTCTGGCGGGTCAAGTATGACCACGAGGCGGCCAAGAAGGCCAGGAAGGCGAAGAAAGCCGCCAAGAGAGCCGCCCCTCGCAAAAAGGGAAACAGACCCACTGCTTCGGAGCTGCTGCAATTAAGCGATAGCTCCGAATCAGAGGTAACCCTTAAATCTTTTAAATTCTTGCAGTATATGTTGTCTGATGCTGTCCGCCTTATCAACACTTGCTTATTGACAGGATGACACCGGCGCCAGTAACCCAGTGGTCGAAGAGGTAACATCACTTTCCTCCGGCTCGGAGCCTTTACCACAGCTGAAAGTCCGAAGGGTAACCCGGAAAGTAAGCTTTTCCCATCGATTAGCTCACCGAGACCCTCAATTTCTTTTGAAGCAGCAGGTTCACGAGAGCCGGCGTCACACCCGGGCCCGCAAGGACACCGACCTCTCCACTGGGTTACCCGACGCAACGAGGAAACGCCGCACTGAGGTTTTTTCTCACCTGTACCCTTTCCATCCGTTGGCGGGTGTCATCCGTCAGCCACTCAACTCTTCTGACTCCAATTACCAGGAGACCTCCCCCTCCTCGGGTGACTCCATGCAGTCAAGTCTGCCGGCCTTCAAGACTGCCCCCGGGTAATAACAATCTCCTTACATTATCTGTCTGTACTTACCCTTTGTATGCCTAACACTTCTGCCTTTTCAGTGCCCAGGCAAAGCTCACCAAAAGAGTAAAGAAGACCAGGCCAGCCGGAGTGCCCGACTTGCCTGAGCCGGAGACGACGGCTCAAGAGCCGCCAGTCGCCTCCACCCCTGAAGCCACCATTCCCATGGATACGGCGCCTGAAGCCCCACCAGCTAATGACCCGGACGTGGTAATTACCCGGACGGAGTTTGTTGAGCCGGGAAGGCCGACCGCGCTGGCCAAATGCTCCGCAAGGGGGGAGTTGCTACAACCCCACCGGGTGAATCTGGATCTCTCCAGCTACACCGACTTAAGTATTGGAGAACTCGTCTCAGGCTATATCAGCCAGGTTCACAAGAGCCGGGACGCCGAGATCGCCATGGTCAACCAGATCCAACACAAATCTGAGGTAACCTTCTGCTGTTCTCTTACTTTCCGCATAGTGATCCTTGCCATTCTAGCCCCCAAGTCTAGGACTTATACTTGAATATGTTGTAGACTTTAGATTCTGGCTTACTGAACTGAGCCGTACATAGATAGATACGTTCAATATGCATTAGCCCCCAAGTGCCAAGTGTCTTTGCTTGGAAAGCGCTTGGGATTTTATAGGATGACTGTTAATAACCCGGAAATATATGCAGGCTGTTGGCAAGAAATTAGAGTCAGACCTGGCGGATCTCAAGAGCCGGCTGAAGGCACAAGAGATGGAGACCCGGAAGGCAAATGCCAAGTTTGTCTCCAGCATCGCCGCTCAGGAAAAGTTGAAGACTGAATTCGACGCTGAGCGGAAGGCCTGGGCTGAGGAGAAAACTGCACTGGTGACCCGGGCAGAACAGGCGGAGAAGGCCCTTACTGAGAAGACCGCTGAGCTCTCCGGTCTAAAGCGCCAAGTGTCCCAAATGGTAGCTGCCATCTTCGGTAAGTCGCCTCACCGGCTTTCATTCACATTGGAATGTTTACATCTCTTAACTCATCCTTACCACCGGGTCATCTGATGTTGTTAAACAGGTTCCAGAAGCGCCAACTTGAACGAGAGCGTGGTCACCAAGTTAAAGGCCGTGTACACCCTGGTGGAACAGCTCTACACCGGGTCACAGCGGGCTTTAGCTGTGGTGGCCCTGTCGAATGAAGTGCCGACTCATCTGGCCGAAGTCCTGCGCCGGCTCGCAGTTCTGCCGCAGCGGATCCAGGAGCTACGACGAGCATCCGCGAGATCCGGAGCAATCGCCGCACTGAGCCGGGCCAAAGCCTTCTTGCCGGAGCTAGACCCGGCAGACATCGCCCTGGGTTATCCCAGCCTGAAAGAAGACGGCTCAGCGTTCGACCAGAAGGACTTCGCGGCTTGTGTGAAAGCTGTGCGCCCGGTGGCCACCATCATCGGGAACGACACCGATTTAACCAAGTATCAGCCGGGATACAACGCGGAGAATCAGAGGATTCCAACCCCTCGCTATGAAGCCATCAATCTGATTCCTCCGGCTCGCCAGCACACCTTTGCCCCGGAGATTAACCCGGACGGGTTAATTGACGAAGAAGCTCAGTTCGAAGCTCTCAGCGGCATCAACTGGAAGTCGTCGACCTTCGAAGCCTTGGGATCAGCCGAAGCAGAAGATGAGCCGGGGACTTCAACTCAGCAGGCGTCATAAACCGGCTAGCGGCTCACCAAACAACGCCCATCCTTGAAACTTTGAAAGATTTTTGTAATAGAGTAGGTGCAACAATTTATCTCTGCCGTGCCATCGTGCACGTAATGAATGCTGAAATCCTTTGAAGTCATTCTTTTGATGCTCCTCCGGGTCGGAATTATCCCTTTGTCCTTCTCAACCTTAAAGAGTGCCTTTAAATATCTGCATAGAAAGGCAAATTACAAGTCGCAAAGCGGCTTACCGCCCTGAGAATCAGGTGTTTGAGATGGATAACCCGGGATACGAACCAAAAAAGATCGGTCCTTAACTATACTCGAACATAGCTGTGATGACACACTTAACAGCCTGTAAGCATACTTCCGGGTTAAATAGCCCGGGTAGCACGGTTGGTACCTTAACTCGAATTTATTTGTCTTGATGACATCCATGATGCTCAACTAACAAGATAAACCAAAATTAAGCCGGCAAGTGAAACCCGGCAGTACATACTTTGACATGATCAAAGCAAGTTTGTGGTAAAATATAAAAACTTAAGGGCTTCCGGTTCGAATACGACCAGAAACTCGGTCCAAAGGGGTTAAGCTAAGATTCGGATACGATCATATAGCCCCCAGTGGGTTTGGCGATGCCAATCAAGAGGGTATCGACAGCTATGTTCTCTTTGGTTCGAATACGACCCATGTTTGAACAGGAAGCCCCCAAGTGATTCTGAAAATTTGTTTAACGACGCTGATTCGAATACGATCCACGTCGGTTCTCAGAGGGGTTACACTATGATTCAAATAGGACCAGAGGCAACTTCCTAATGAGCTCGGCACTTTGCCAATCAAATGGGTATCGACAGCTATGTTCTCTTTGGTTCGAATACGACCCATGTGTGAACAGGAAGCCCCCAAGCGACTTTACTGCTTACAGCTAGATTCGAAGATGATCATAAGCCGGATCTTCTGTAAGTCAGCATGTAACAACACACATTTTTGGAAGAGAGCAAAGGACAGAGGTCCTGCTTTATTGCTTTATCATAATATATACATGGCTGAGATAAATATGTACATCACAAGAGTCGGAAGCTCAAGTGTAGTAAGGCCGAAGCTGAGCTATGTTCCACGGCCGACGGGTCTCCTCCTCAGATTTACGTGAGTCCTTATGCTCCCGGATATCAATGAGGTAATATGACCCGTTGTGCAAGTTCTTACTGACCACAAAAGGCCCTTCCCAAGGTGGGGATAACTTGTGTGCATCTGTTTGATCCTGGATGAGCCGGAGCACCAGGTCGCCCTCCTGGAAGACCCGGGATTTGACCCGGCGGCTATGATAACGGCGCAGGTCTTGTTGGTAAATCGCTGAACGGGCGGCTGCCACATCACGCTGTTCGTCCAGCAAGTCCAGAGCATCTCGGCGCGCCTGTTCATTATCCGTCTCAACATAAGCCGCCACACGAGGTGAATCATGACGGATGTCGCTGGGGAGAACTGCTTCTGCTCCATAAACCATGAAGAAAGGCGTGAAGCCTGTAGACCTGTTAGGAGTAGTGTTGATGCTCCATAAAACGGAGGGCAACTCCTCCACCCAACAACCTGGCGTCCGTTGCAAAGGGACCAAGAGCCGGGGTTTAATGCCCTTCAGAATCTCCTGGTTAGCTCTCTCAGCTTGACCATTGGATTGGGGGTGTGCCACTGAAGAGACATCAAGCCGGATATGCTCTCTTTGACAAAACTCCTCCATAGCGCCTTTGGACAGATTAGTGCCGTTGTCTGTTATGATGCTGTGTGGAAAGCCGAAGCGGAAGATCACCTTTTTCATAAATTGAACCGCCGTGGCTGCATCGCACTTGCTAACTGGCTCAGCTTCCACCCACTTCGTGAATTTGTCCACTGCCACCAAGAGGTGGGTCTTCTTATCCTTGGACCGTTTAAAAGGCCCGACCATATCAAGCCCCCAGACCGCAAAGGGCCAAGTGATCGGGATCATCCTCAATTCCTGAGCCGGCACATGAGCCTGTCGGGAGAACCTTTGGCAGCCATCACATTTACTGACCAAGTCCTCTGCATCAGCGTGAGCCGTCAGCCAATAAAAACCATGACGGAAAGCCTTGGCCACAAGAGATTTTGAACCGGCATGATGGCCACAATCCCCTTCATGGATCTCGCGCAAGATCTCTTGACCTTCCTCAGGGGAGATACAACGCTGGAATGCCCCTGAAACACTGCGATGATGCAACTCGCCATCGATAACAATCATTGACTTAGCCCGCCGGGTTATTTGCCTGGCCAGAATTTCATCCTCAGGCACCTCTCCCCGGGTTATATAAGCCAGATATGGCATTGTCCAGTCTGGTGTGATATGAAGAGCCGCCACCAGTCGTGCCTCCGGGTCAGGGATAGCCAAGTCCTCCTCTGTAGGCAACTTAACCGAAGGGTTATATAGGACATCCAGGAAAGTGTTAGGCGGCACCGGCTTTCGCTGAGAGCCGAGCCGGCTTAAAGCATCAGCCGCCTCATTCTTCGTGCGGTCAATGTGTTCCACTTGATATCCCTGAAAGTGCCCGGCAATGGCATCAACCTTGCGGCGATAAGCCGCCATTAGAGGATCCTTAGAATCCCAGGTGCCTGATACTTGTTGAGCCACCAAGTCTGAGTCACCAAAACACCTCAGCCGGCTTAAGCTCATCTCCTTAGCCACCCGAAGACCGTGGAGCAAAGCCTCGTACTCAGCCGCATTATTAGTGCAAGGAAACATCAGCCGTAGCACATAATGGAACTTGTCACCTTTAGGGGAAGCCAAGACCACACCAGCCCCCGAGCCCTCCAGCTGCCTGGACCCATCAAAGTGAATAGTCCAATAAGTGTTATCCGGCTTTTGCTCGGGTACTTGTGACTCTGTCCAATCATTGATGAAATCTATCAAGGCCTGAGACTTAACAGCAGTGCGTGGCACATATTTGAGGTCATGAGGTCCAAGTTCTATAGCCCACTTAGCAATTCTCCCTGTAGCCTCTCTGTTCTGGATAATATCACCGAGAGGGGCGGAACTGACCACAGTGATGGGATGACCTTGAAAGTAATGCTTAAGCTTCCGGCTCGCCATAAATACCCCATATACGAGCTTCTGCCAATGCGGATACCGCTGCTTGGACTCAATGAGCACCTCACTGACATAATAAACCGGCCGCTGAACCGGATGTTCCTTACCTGCCTCCTTGCGCTCCACCACAATAGCCACGCTGACAGCTCGTGCGTTTGCCGCTACATACAGTAGCAAGGGCTCCTTATCAACCGGAGCAGCAAGGACGGGGGGCTCTGCCAGTTGCTTTTTCAAATCCTCGAAGGCGGTATTAGCTGCATCATTCCAGACAAAGTTATCAGTTTTCTTCATCAATTGATATAAGGGCATAGCCTTCTCACCCAAACGGCTTATAAACCGGCTTAACGCAGCGATGCGACCCGCCAAACGCTGAACGTCATTTATACATGCCGGCTGAGCTAGAGAAGTGATAGCTTTGATCTTCTCTGGGTTAGCCTCAATGCCCCTGTCAGAAACCAAGAAGCCCAATAGTTTGCCTGCAGGAACACCAAAAACACATTTGGCCGGGTTAAGCATCATCTTATAGACCCGGAGATTGTCGAAGGTTTCCCTTAAGTCATCTATCAGGGTTTCCTCCTTGATGGATTTAACCACAATGTCGTCCACGTAAGCGTGAACATTGCGCCCGATCTGCTTATGAAGGCAATTCTGCACACAACGCTGGTAAGTCGCCTGTGCACACTTGAGTCCAAAGGGCATAGACACATAGCAGAAGGCTCCAAAGGGAGTGATGAACGCCGTCTTCTCCTGGTCCTTAACTGCCATCTTAATCTGATGATACCCGGAATAAGCATCCAAGAAACTTAAGCGTGCACAACCTGCCGTGGCGTCAATGATTTGATCGATACGGGGGAGAGCAAAAGGATCAGCCGGACACGCCTTGTTCAAGTCCGTGTAGTCCACACACATCCGCCAGGTGCCGTTCTTTTTAAGTACGAGCACCGGGTTAGCCAACCACTCTGGGTGAAAAACCTCAACAATGAACCCGGCCGCCAAAAGCCGGGCCACTTCTTCACCAATAGCCTTCCGCCTCTCTTCGTTAAACCGTCGAAGGAACTGTCTGACCGGCTTAAATTTTGGATCCACATTGAGAGTGTGCTCAGCGAGTTCTCTAGGTACACCTGGCATGTCAGAAGGTTTCCATGCAAAGATGTCCCTATTCTCACGGATGAACTCGATGAGCGCGCCTTCCTATTTCGGGTCCAGATTTGCACTGATGCTGAACTGCTGAGACGAGTCACCTGGAACAAAATCAACAAGTTTAGTCTCATCGGCCGATTTAAACTTCATTGCTGGTTCATTCTCCGTGGTTGGCTTTTTCAGAGAGGTCATATCTGTTGGGTCAACATTGTCTTTATAAAATTTCAACTCTTCTGTGGCACAAACAGACTCTGCATAAGCCGCGTCACCTTCCTCACACTCCAGAGCCACCTTCCGGCTGCCGTGAACTGTAATGGTCCCATTGTGACCCGGCATCTTGAGCTGTAAGTACACATAACACGGCCGTGCCATGAACTTGGCGTAAGCCGGCCGTCCGAATATAGCATGGTATGGACTTCTTATCTTGACCACCTCAAAGGTCAACTTCTCCACCCTGTAGTTGTTCTCATCACCGAAAGCCACTTCCAATTCGATCTTGCCGACTGGATAAGCCGACTTACCGGGTACCACACCATGGAAGATAGTATTTGACTGGCTGAGGTTCTTATCAACTAGCCCCATACGACGGAAAGTCTCATAATAGAGGATGTTGATACTGCTGCCTCCATCCATGAGTACCTTTGTGAATTTATAGCCTCCCACCTGAGGAGCCACTACTAAGGCCAGGTGGCCCGGGTTATCCACCCGGGGAGGGTGATCCTCCCTACTCCACACTATGGGCTGCTCCGACCACCGTAAGTAGCGTGGAACCGCCGGCTCAACAGAATTAACAGCCCTCTTGTGAAGCTTCTCGTCTCGTTTGCACAAACTAGTGGTGAACACGTGATACTGTCCACCGCTAAGTTGCTTCGGGTTGGTCTGATAACCCCCCTGTTGCTGTTGATGACCCTGACCAGACTGTTGATTGAAGCCCCCTTGACCGTTCTGAGGACCGGAATTTGACCCGCCACCCGGGCCATGAGAGCCGCCAGCGCCGGAGCCGCCTGCGCCTGGGCCGCCGCCCGGGCCATTGTAGTTTTTAAAGGCCTTCATGATAGCACAATCCTTCCACAGATGAGTCGCTGGCTTCTCTCTAGAGCCGTGTCTCGGACAAGGTTCATTCAACAGCTGCTCCAGAGAAGGTCCTGACCCGCCGCCTCGGGGAGGGGGCCTCCCCTTGCGTCGCTGGTTGTTGCCTTGGGTGTTGGCTACGAACTCCAGGCTGCCATCGGCCTTGCGCTTGCCTCCTCCTTGATTCCCCGGGTTAAACTGAGGGCTCTTTCCATTGCCGTTCTTCTTTCCCTTCCCTGTCCTTTCATCATCTGAAGGGGGATCCTTGGTACCATCGGAATCAGCGTATTTGACAAGAGCCGCCATTAGTGTACCCATATCCGTGCAGTCACGTTTAAGCCGCCCAAGCTTCATCTTTAGGGGCACAAAACGACAATTCTGTTCTAACATCAAGACTGCAGAGCCGGCGTCCATCTTATCTGATGAATGTATGATCTCCTTGACCCGGCGAACCCAATGGGTCGTGGACTCGCCCTCCTGCTGCTTACAGTTAGTCAAATCCACAATTGACATAGACTGCCTACAGGTATCCTTGAAGTTTTGAATGAACCGGGCCTTCAGCTCGGTCCAAGACCCAATGGAGTTCGGTGGCAGCCCTTTTAACCACGTGCGGGCAGTTCCATCTAACATCATGGTGAAATATTTGGCCATGGCCGCCTCGCTGACCTCTAGCAGTTCCATGGCCATCTCATAACTCTCAATCCAGGCCGCAGGCTGTAAGTCAGCTGTATAGTTAGGCACCTTCCTAGGGCCCTTGAAATCCTTAGGTAAACGTTCATTACGGATGGCCGGCACCAAACAAGGGACACCCCCGGTCCTGGTAGAAATACCCACATCAACGGACGCCGTTGGATAAGCCGGGGGGGTCTGATAAGCCGTCAATTGCGGCACCTGCTCCGCCTCTTGCCGTGCTTGGTCTGCGGCGTAGAAGGTTCCAACATGAGCCGGGCCATGGCGTCGGACATTACTTGAGCCGGTCGCCGAGACCATGTGCCGGCTGTAGCTCGGGCTCTGGCCTGGGCGAGGAGTTGAGTGGATCCTGTCCCGGCTGTAGGAGTACGCCTCTTGCTGCGCTAGGGCCGTCTGCAGGAGTTCCCTGACCCGGCGGGTTTCCACGGCTGCCGGAGAATTGCCGTCAACGGGAAGAGCCGCCAGTCGT
Organism: Triticum aestivum; assembly: GCF_018294505.1. Taxonomy (NCBI): domain Eukaryota; kingdom Viridiplantae; phylum Streptophyta; class Magnoliopsida; order Poales; family Poaceae; genus Triticum; species Triticum aestivum. Next base: position 439,112,343 of record NC_057805.1, read on the forward strand.
GCTGCCGCTGCTACCATGTTCTCCAGCGGGTTATCGTAACGACCCGGGGGTATTGGCACATACTGAGGCGGGGCAGGGGGCGCCTGGGGAGGCCCCATTACTAGTGGCTGAATAAGGGGTCCCGACCCGGGCGCAATGACCCCTGGTGGGTTACTGGATCCCGCACCCGGCGTGTTGAATAGATTGCGCGGATCGTAAACCGGCGGGAGTCGAGACTGGGCCTTCTGATGCCTCCTTCTCATGACCTCGTTGGCCGCGTTCTGATCCATCGTGAGTTGGAAGGACTGCGCCTGAATCAACTGAGCCCGGGCGTCGAGAGCCGCCCGCTCCGCCGCCAGCCTGATCCCTTCTGCTGCAAGATCCTCTTTTGCTTTCATCAGATCCAATTTTAACTGTGCCACCTCCGCGTCATGCTGGGCTTGATCTGCCGGGTCAACCGTGGCAGTTAACAGGGCCGTCATCTTATCTGTGAGATCCATCAGCACCTGAGCCGGGGAAGGCTCCGGATTTTCTGATCCGGTAGCGGGGTTCTGAACAGGCTGCGCACCAGCCATAAAAACTCCGACCTGACTTGGCGGCTCAAAAAGGTCCGGAATACTGTTGCCATCGGAATAACTCATGAGCCTGCCATCTTGAAGTTGGTACAACGAGTTTGACTCATCAGCGGCCGACTCGCCGTCAGAGCCGGCGGCCGCCTCATCCCCAGACCCAGATGGATCGGAGGGCCTTCCATGGATGCATCCCACAAAAGCGCGTTTTAAGGCAGGCCGGGCCCGGGCGGATCGGGCGCGCTGAGCCGTTTCGATGAGATCGGCGCAGAGACCCGGCTCGGGGCCCGGCTCACCAATCTTGCCAATGAAGACATGAATTCCGCCAAAGGGGACCCGGTACCCGTACTCCACTGAGCCGGCGTCGGGGCCCCAGTCCGCGTCGTCGATGTAGAGCCTGCCGCGACGACTCTTGGTCATCTGGCCCACAGCGTATCCCTTGAGCCCTTCGAAGCTGCCCTTCAAGAACTCAAATCCACCGTGCGCTGGCCCCACGGTGGGCGCCAACTGTCGTGGAATTGTCACGGCAGATGTCCTTGGGCTAGGACTTAATCGTGGAGCCATCGCAACTAGGAAGCTTGAAGGGGTTATGCGGGACAAGGAACACGAGGGTTTATACTGGTTCGGCCCCTTACGGTGAAGGTAAAAGCCTACGTCCAGTTCGAGGTGTTATTGATTAGGGTTACGATCGCCAGGGAACTAAACACTTATCCCGGCTCTCGGAGAGATTGTTGTCGTCCCCAAACCGCTGCCGGGTCGTCCCTTTATATAGGGAGGCTGACGCCCAGCAGCCCTTAGAGTCCCGAGCCGGCTCATAAGAGTGTCCGGCTCGGGCTCTAAAACAATACTTGCCTTACACTACAAGTCTACTATAACAATGATTGTAACTACGGGCTTTAAGCCATATCCGGGTCTCAGCCCATTATCCTGAAACTTAGCTCCGGGCTTCTGGTAATGATCCTTGGAGTAACCCGGCCCTCCTGGCGGGTGACCCCCAGGTCTATATCCTCAACACCCCTGTCAAAATTTCTCCAAGTCTGGAGATATTTGCAGTACATGCTCATGTTCATTGCATCATAACTCTCTGCATATAGCTCCGTTTCACGCGTGTAATATACTCTAGATGCTCTTCATTTTGTTCCATTGCACCATGTTCATTTGAGTCCATCTTGATGCCCAAATCTCTGGTGCAAGAGTGCTAGTTGCTGTTACTTATCAGAACTTGAGGATTTATTATTTTTGTTGCATTTATTCTGTGCATCTTATGGGCATGAGCTCTACATGTGTTTTGTTGTATGCCATGTCATCTTTACAGAGGTGTATGCCATGTATTTTTTTGATCTCTGTGGTGACTAGCACAAGCATGCAAACTAGGCTCCGCAATGTTTCTGATTTCAGAGACTTGGTAGTTTTTCCAAGTCTGTGACTGCTGTTATTTTGTTGCTATGTATCCATGTGGCTACAGAGAGATCCATACTTATTTTGGAGATCTTCAGTAAGGATGTTTTGTAGCTATTGTTGTAATTGATCCATTAATGCCCTTGTTCTCAATTATGGAGTGCCATAGCATGACTCAATCTTGCTCTACTTTTGCTACAAAATATTTCTCGCAGATTTTTTACGTGTTATTCAATTTTGCCAAGGTTGTTGTAGTTGTTTCATACATGCTATGTAATTTCTCTTGCCATGGATAGCTTTATAAACATGCCGTCTTGCTATAGGTATGCTTGTTTTGTCATGAATTAATTTGTGGTGAGTGCATCAAGGTCACCAAGATGCCTTCATATTATTGTTTCGGCCATGCTCTGTTTTCTGCCAAGTCTGAAACCTGTTAACGAAATTTGCTATGTTTACATGGTTGCCATCATATCTTCTGGTCCTTTTTGGCTTATGGTCAGTAAGGGACTTTTGGCATATGCATTTAGTAGAATACTTCCATGCCTTGTTTTGCCATGTTAAGTTCCTGTAGCATGTTGATTTCGTGCTCTGAACATTGCTACCTGATGCTGTTTCAGCTATGTCCAGTAATTTCACCAAGTCTGTGAACCTGTTATCTTTTGCACTTTTGCCATGCTTGTTTGAACCTGTTATGTTGTGATCTAGCCATAGCTCAGTGTTCATCATTTGTCAAGTATCTCCTATAGATTACTGCCGTATGCTTTGTTGCTATGTTGGAGTGTTGTAGCTTTGTTACTTGTTGCATTCTAAGTGCTATCATGCTGTTAATCACAGATTCGTGTCATTCTTGTTTTGCTTGCCATTTGCAAACCGTGCATCCGTTTCCGGTGATCTTTATATAGATTTCGACCGAAATCATCTCATCTTTCCAGTGGCATGCTTGGTTTGCCAAGTTACTGCCTTGTTCATCATTTTCCTTCCGGAGCACGCATATGCATCGCATATCATATCTTGCATATCATTCATGTTTTGCATCATGTTGCTTGTGCATTTCCCGTGATTGATTGTGGTTCCATTGCTTGTGTTCTTGTCTTGGGTAGAGCCGGGAGACGAGTTCGTGAACGAGGAACCTATTGAGTACGCTTACGAGGATCAAGCTTTCGACAACTCTGAGAACCTTGCAGGCAAGATGACCACCCCTCGAAATCACTTCTATCTTTGCTTTGCTAGTTGTTCGCTCTATTGCCATGCTGCGCTACCTACCACTTGCTATATCATGCCTCCCATATTTGCCATGACAGCCTCTAACCATCCTTTTCCTAGCAAACCGTTGTTTGGCTAAGTTACCGCTTTTGCTCAGCCCTTCTTATAACGTTGCTAGTTGCAGGTGAAGTTGAAGTTTGTTCCATGTCGGAACATGGATATGTTGGGATATCACAATATCTCTTATTATATTAATGCATCTATATATTTGGTAAAGGGTGGAAGGCTCGGCCTTATGCCTGGTGTTTTGTTCCCCTCTTGCCGCCCTAGTTTCTGTCATACCGGGATTATGTTCCTTGAGTTTGCGTTCCTTACGCGGTTGGGTGATTTATGGGACCCCCTTGACAGTTCACCTTGAATAAAACTCCTCCAGCAAGGCCCAACTTTGGTTTTACCATTTGCCACCTAAGCCTTTTCCCCTGGGTTTTCGCGAGCCCGAGGGTCATCTTTATTTAAACCCCCGGGCCAGTGTTCCTCTGAGTGCTGGTCCAAACTAGAGCCACTTGCAGCGCCACCTTGGGGAAACTCGAGGATTGGTTTTAGTTGTACGTAGTGTTCATCCGGTGTGCCCTGAGAACGAGATATGTGTAGCTCCTATCGGGATTTGTCGGCACATTCGGGCGGCTTTGCTGGTCTTGTTTTACCATTGTCGAAATGTCTTGTAAACCGGGATTCCGAGACTGATCGGGTCTTTCTGGGAGAAGGTTTATCCTTCGTTGACCGTGAGAGCTTATAATGGGCTAAGTTGGGACACCCCTGCAGGGTATTATCTTTCGAAAGCCGTGCCCGCGGTTATGGGGCAGATGGGAATTTGTTAATGTCCGGTTGTAGAGAACTTGTCACTTGATTTAATTAAAATACATCAACCGTGTGTGTAGCCATGATGGTCTCTTCTCGGCGGAGTCCGGGAAGTGAAAACGGTTTGAGTTATGAATGACGTAAGTAGGAGTTCAGGATCACTTCTTGGTCATTACTAGATGACGACCGTTCCGTTGCTTCTCTTCTCGCTCTCTTTTGCGTATGTTAGCCACCATATATGCTTAGTGCTTGCTGCAGCTCCACCTCATTACATCATCTTTTCCTATAAGCTTAAATAGTCTTGATCTCGCGGGTGTGATATTGCTGAGTCCTCGTGACTGACAGATACTACCAAAACAGTTGCAGGTGCCGACGATGCCAGTGCAGATGATGCAATCGACCTCAAGTGGGAGTTCGATGAGGAATGTGGTCGTTACTATGTGTCTTTTCCTGATGATCAGTAGTGGAGCCCAGTTGGGACGATCGGGGATCTAGCATTTGGGGTTATCTTATTTTCATTTGGATTTGACCGTAGTCGGTCTATGTGTGTATTTTGGATGATGTATGAATTATATTTATGTATTGTGTGAAGTGGCGATTGTAAGCCAACTCTCGTTATCCCATTCTTGTTCATTACATGGAATTGTGTGAAGATGACCCTTCTTGCGACAAAACCACAATGCGGTTATGCCTCTAAGTCGTGCCTCGACACGTGGGAGATATAGCCGCATCGTGGGCGTGACAATTTCGCTAATTAAGTTGATTACCTTCTCCATGAGAAAAATCCCCGGCCCAATCCCGCAGAAAACCCCAGTCGACCAGAGTCTAGAATGTCGGTGCATATAGGCGGCGGAAAGCGGTGGAGGCGAAATCCGGTGCCGTTTGGAGCGCGACCTACACCCGCCGCCAACAGGCATCGAGCTTAGGGTGCAGAGTTGCGGAAGAGTCCATGACGAGTGAGTGGGGATGAAGTGGGCGAGGGTTTTCTTTTCCTTTTGCATGTGTGAGTGAACACACATGGTTCACAGAGGCGACGGAGATGAATTGTGTGCGATAGTAAATCACCGAGATTGAATGGGAATCCAAATTTCCTTTGTCCTTCATCCATGAGTTTTTTTCTACGATGAACATAAACCCTGCTAATCACCGTGTTCAAATTTGACACTTTTCCGGGTTCATTTACAATATTTAGGGGATTATGTGCATTTTGTAGGCATTAATGCACGTAATTCAAATTCAAACAATCGGTGCATGAAAGGGTGCACAATAACGGTCTGGAAAAACCATACTCGTGGTATTTAGTATTTTCTCAAGCCTTTTACAAGGAATGGGCAGAGATTTCAATGGAATGCGTGGCAATAGTCAACCACAAACGCGTCATTTACTGGGTTATCAACTATAGAACAATAAAATATGTTCTCGAAAAACATGACGGCTGACATGGTGCCATGGTATGGCCTCACCGTACCCTGGTTAAAAGCTGAGAAGGTTTGATTTATGTCGTCATGCACGCCCTTCATAAATCGAACCATCACCGAGGAAGTTCAATGCTTTTGAGAGGGAAATCGCCAAGATTGAAGGGGAATCCAAATTTCCGTCCTAGTTTGTCATTCAGTTTTTTTCCAACGATCAACATACTGCCTCAAATGCAACGTGTTCAAATTTGACATTTTTCCGAACTCATTTACCATATTTAGGGGATTATGTGCATTTTCTAGGCATTAATTATGCACATAATTCAAATTCGAACAATCTGTGCATGAAAAGGTGCACAAGAACGGTCTGGAAAACCATGCTCGTGCTATTTAGTACATTCTCATGCCTTTTACAAGGAATGGGCAGATATTTCAAGGAATGTGTGGCAATAGTCAACCACAAACGCATCGTTTACTGGGTTAACAACTATACAAAAATGAAATACATGCTTGAAAAAACATGACGTCTGGTGTGGTGCCATGGTATGACCTCACCGTGCCCTGGTAAAAATGTCGTCATGCACGCCTTTCATAAAACGAACCATCACTGAGGAAGTTTCATGGTTTTGAGGGGGAAATCACGAAGATTGAAGGGGGATCCAAATTTCCCTTGTCCTTTGTCCACGAGTTTTTTTTTCTATGATGAACATACAACCAGCAAATCACCGTGTTCAAATTTGGCACTTTTCCGGGTTCATTTGCCATATTTAGGGGATTATGTGCATTTCCTAGGCATTAATGCACATAATTCAAGTTCAAACAATCAGTGCATGAAAGGGTCCACAAGAACGGCCTGGAAAACCATGCTCGTGCCATTCAGTAAATTCTCATGCCTTTTACAAGGAATAATGGATAGATATTTCGATGAAATGTGTGGCAATAGTCAACCACAAATGTTTGTTTGTTTGGTTATCAACTATAGGAAAAAAATGACATAAATGCTTGAAAAACATGACGAATGGCATGGTGCCATGGTATGACCTCACCATGCCCTGGTAAAAATTTGAGAAGGTTTGGCTTATGTCATCATGCACGCCCTTCATAAATCGAACCATCACCGAGGAAGTTCCATGCTTTCGAGAGGGAAAATCCCCAAGATTGAAGGGGAATCTAAATTTCCGTCCTAGTTTGTCATTCAGTTTTTTCCAACGATCAACATACCGCCTCAAATGCAATGTGTTCAAATTTGACATTTTCCCGGGCTCATTTACCATATTTAGGGGATTATGTGCATTTTCTAGGCATTAATGAACATAATTCAAATTCAAACAATCGGTGCATGAAAAGGTGCACAAGAACGGTCTGGAAAACCATGCTCGTGTTATTCAGTACATTCTCATGCCTTTTACAAGGAATGGGCAGATGTTTCAAGGAAATGTGTGGCAATAGTCAACCATAAATGCGTCGTTTACTCGGTTAACAACTTTACAAAAAATGAAACACATGGTTGGAAAACATGACGCCTGGCGTGGTGCCATGGTATGGCCTCACCATGCCCTGGTAAAAATTGGAGAATGTTTTCCTTATGTCGTGATGCGCGCCTTTCATAAATCGAACCATCACCGAGGAAGTTTCATGGTTTCGAGGGGGAAATCACCAAGATTGAAGGGGGGGTCCGAATTTCCTTTGTCCATGAGTTTTTTTCTACGATGAACATACAACCTGCAAATCACCGTGTTCAAATTTGGCACTTTTCTGGGTTCATTTGCCATATTTAGGGGATTATGTGCATTTCGTAGGCATTAATGCGCATAATTCAAGTTCAAACAATCGGTGCATGAAAGGGTCCACAAGAACGGCCTGGAAAACCATGCTCGTACCATTTAGTAAATTCTCATGCCTTTTACAAGGAATAATGGATAGATATGTCGATGAAATGTGTGGCAATAGTCAACCACAAATGTTTGTTTGTTTGGTTATCAACTATAGGAAAAAATGACATAAATGCTTGAAAAACATGACAAATGGCATGGTGCCATGGTATGACCTCACCATGCCCTGGTAAATTTTTTAGAAGGTTTGGCTTATGTCGTCATGCACGCCCTTCATAAATCGAACCATCACCGAGGAAGTTCCATGCTTTCGAGAGGGAAAATCCCCAAGATTGAAGGGGAATCCAAATTTCCGTCCTAGTTTGTCATTCAGTGTTTTTCCAACGATCAACATACCGCCTCAAATGCAACGTGTTCAAATTTGACATTTTTCGGGGATCATTTACCATATTTCGGGGATTATGTGCATTTTCTAGGCATTAATGAACATAATTCAAATTCGAACAATCGGTGCATGAAAAGGTGCACAAGAACGGTCTGGAAAACCATGCTCGTGTTATTCAGTACATTCTCATGCCTTTTACAAGGAATGGGCAGATATTTCAAGGAAATGTGGGGCAATAGTCAACCATAAATGCGTCGTTTACTCGGTTAACAACTATACAAAAAATGAAACACATGGTTGGAAAACATGACGCCTCGCGTGGTGCCATGGTATGGCCTCACCATGCCCTGGTAAAAATTGGAGAATGTTTTCCTTATGTCGTGATGCGCGCGTTTCATAAATTGAACCATCACCGAGGAAGTTTCATGGTTTCGAGGGGGAAATCACCAAGATTGAACGGGGGGTCCGAATTTCCTTTGTCCTTTGTCCACGGGTTTTTTTCTATGATGAACATACAACCTGCAAATCATCGCGTTCAAATTTGGCACTTTTCCGGGTTCATTTGCCATATTAGGGGATTATGTGCATTTCCTAGGCATTAATGCGCATAATTCAAATTCAAACAATCGATGCATGAAAGGGTCCACAAGAACGGCCTAGAAAACCATGCTCGTGCCATTTAGTAAATTCTCATGCCTTTTACAAGGAATGGACAGATATTTCGATGAAATGTGTGGCAATAGTCAACCACAAATGTTTGTTTGTTGGGTTTTCAACTATAGAAAAAATGAAATAAATGCTTAAAAAGCATGACGCCTAGAATGGTGCCATGGTATGACCTCACCATGCCCTGGTAAAAATTTGAGAAGGTTTGGCTTATGTCGTCATGCACGCCCTTCATAAATCGAAGCATCACCGAGGAAGTTCCATGCTTTCGAGAGGGAAAATCCCCAAGATTGAAGGGGGAATCCAAATTTCCGTCCTAGTTTGTCATTCAGTTTTTTTCCAACAATCAGCATACCGCCTCAAATGTAACGTGTTCAAATTTGACATTTTCCCGGGCTCATTTACCATATTTAGGGGATTATGTGCATTTTCTAGGCATTAATGAACATAATTTAAATTCGAACAACCGGTGCATGAAAAGGTGCACAAGAACGGTCTGGAAAACCATGCTCGTGTTATTCAGTACATTCTCATGCCTTTTACAAGGAATGGGCAGATATTTCAAGGAAATGTGTGGCAATAGTCAACCATAAATGTGTCGTTTACTCAGTTAACAACTATACAAAAAAGAAACACATGGTTGGAAACATGACGCCTGGCGTGGTGCCATGGTATGGCCTCACCATGCCCTGGTAAAAATTGGAGAATATTTTCCATATGTCGTGATGCGCGCCTTTCATAAATCGAACCATCACCGAGGAAGTTTCATGGTTTCGAGGGGGAAATCACCAAGATTGAGGGGGGGGGGGGGTCCAAATTTCCTTTGTCCTTTGTCCAGGAGTTTTTTCTACGATGAACATACAACCTGCAAATCACCGTGTTCAAATTTGGCACTTTTCCGGGTTCATTTGCCATATTTAGGGGATTATGTGCATTTCCTAGGCATTAATGCACATAATTCAAGTTCAAACAATCGATGCATGAAAGGGTCCACAAGAACGGCCTAGAAAACCATGCTCGTGCCATTTAGCAAATTCTCATGCCTTTTACAAGGAATGGACAGATATTTCGATGAAATGTGTGGCAATAGTCAACCACAAATGTTTGTTTGTTGGGTTTTCAACTATAGAAAAAATGAAATAAATGCTTAAAAAACATGACGCCTAGAATGGTGCCATGGTATGACCTCACCATGCCCTAGTAAAAATTTGAGAAGGTTTGGCTTATGTCGTCATGCACGCCCTTCATAAATCGAACCATCACCGTGGAAGTTCCATGCTTTCGAGAGGGAAATCCCCAAGATTGAAGGGGAATCCAAATTTTCTTCGTTCTTTGCCCTGGAGTTTTTTTCTACGACGAACATACACCCTGCAAATCACCCTGTTCAAATTTGGCATTTTCCGGGCTCATTTACTATATTTAGGGGATTATGTGCCTTTGGCACGCCGTGGTGAGGAGAGCTTGGCGGAGATCAAAGCACGGTGGGCGGCCGCCTATAAGGCCAGGAAGGAGAACACCGACGTCTGGCCAGCATGCCCTGATGGCAGCATGTGAGAAGTAGTTTAAGTTTGTAGTATTAGAGCAAATTACCAGTAGTACTTTAAGTTTGTAGTATTAACGTACAATGTCGGCAAGAGCATCCTTTGAGGGCTTTGAGCGTTGATTAGCATGTGTGCCCGTGTGCTTTTTTTGCGTTAATCATTAGAAGATCACAAAACACACAGTTTCTATGCCGTATCCGTCTGCGTTTTTTTGCGTTAATGGCCCATAAGTCAGTTACCTGTGCGATATTTCCTAATAAACCAGGCGTACCATTGACCGAAAAAATCAAGTACACGTGTACATTTTTTTGGAGATGGGATCTGCCAACTTTCTTTTTTCTCGCACACGAGTATTTTACGCGCTTCGTCTGTGTTGTGTGTTTCCTCCACCCATGTTTCAAGTTTCGCACCGAAATTTTCATTAGGCGCGCGATTTCAGAATTTATTCCTCCAACCACATCCCCTTCCCCTCAGTATCCCCTCTCCCTTGCGCCTCCCCCTACCGGCATCTCAAACCCCCGCCGCCGCAACCACAACTTCAACCACATCTACGTTCTGCTTGGATCCAGTCAGGTAACCCACCGATCTCTATCATGTCCCCGGCCTGATTGCTTAAATGGCACATGCGAAACATCCTCATGCCTCCAAATCCCCCCCGCCAGGAGCTGATGGCGGTCCATGGCGCGATGGCCGCTGTGCGTGTTGACCCGGAGGAACACCTCGCCTCCGCCGCCGCCGCCGACATGGTGCAGGCTCTGGCCCAGATGAAGTCCCCCAGCGACTACCCCCCAGGACTTAACAGGTAAGATCTGACCAGCTAAATCTTACCAATACCACTTGCAACGGCTTTGATTTGTATGGTTGATGTATTAAGCATGTTCGTGCCTTGTTTATTTCAGTACTGCACACTGTGTGATGTTCAAATATTACCGTGTCCAGCTCAATTTCACCAATACCAGCAACAAACTTACAATACATGACTCAGGATATCACTAGAGATGCTGCCCATTTGCTATTTTTAGTGGATGCTAACCGTGTTGTACTTAACATGCCTGTCCATGTACTTACGCAGGGTCATAACGGCCGATGCTTTTGTTTGCCGTCGAGGTGAGCTGCATCCCATGTCTTACAGTATTTCACATAATTTTTGTAATTGCATTTTAACTTCTACCATTTACTGGTTGCCTGTAGGTACACATGTCAGTGGCACTGATCCACGCTTCGACCCGGAGGAACAGCTCGCCTCCACCGTCGCTGACTTTGGGCGAGCTCTGGCCAAGATGAAGTGCCCCAGCAACTACCTCTCAGGACTTACCAAGTATGTACTCACCAGTTCAATCTTACCAATACCAGTTGCAATTAATGGCTATGTTCTGTACGGTCGATGTATTAAGCAAGTTCTAGTAAACATGCCTAACACATTTTTGCTACTTTCCCTACCTTTTTATAGACATCTGGGCCATTCTCTGCTCTGGCAGCACCTGTCGTGTGATGTTTAACTATGCCAATTGCATTTTTATCAGTACCGGTTTCAATGTCTATTAAGCCTGTTGCAATTAACAGTTGAATCCATTTTTAAACAATTGTATTTCAATGGCTACAAACTTACAAAACATTACTTAGGATGCTGTTAAGCCTGTTGCAATTAACAGTTGTATCCATTTTTTAATCTGTCCATTTGCTACCATGCTACTCTCCGCAATGAAGATATACTAGAGAAGCTGCCCCATTTGCTATTTTTGGTGGATGCTAACCCTGTTGTACTTAACATGCTTATCCATGTACTTACGCAGGGTCATAACGGCCGATGCTGTTGTTTGCCGTCGAGGTTAGCTGCATCCCATGTCTTACAGTATCTCACATCATTTGTGCAATTGCAGTTTAACTTCTACCATTTACTGGTTGCCTGTAGGTACACATGTCAGTGGCACTGATCCACGCTTTGACCCGGAGGAACAACTCACCTCCGCCGCCGCTGACTTTGGGTGGGCTCTGGCCAAGATGAAGTGCCCCAGCAACTACCTCTCAGGACTTACCAAGTATGTACCCACCAGTTCAATCTTACCAATACCCGTTGCAATTAATGGCTATGTTTTGTACTGTCGATGTATTAAGCATGTTGTAGTAAACATGCCTAACATGTTTGAGCTATTTTCCCTACCTTTTTATAGACAACTAGGCCATTATCTGCTCCGGCAGCACCTGCCCTGTGATGTTTAACTCTGCCAATTGCATTTTTATCAGTACCGGTTTCAATGGCCATTAAGCCTGTTGCAATTAACAGTTGTATCCATTTTTAAAGAGTTGTATTTCAATGGCTACAAACTTACAAAACATGAATTAGGATGTTGTTAAGCCTGTTGCAATTAACAGTTGTATCCATTTTTTAATCCTTCCCTTTGCTACCATGCTACTCTTTCAAAATGAAGATATAAATACAGATGCTGCCGTTTTATTACATTTGCTATTTTTGGTGGATGTTAACCCTATTGTAGTTAACATTGGCTTTCCATGTACTTACACAGGGCTACAATGGGCGATGCTATTGTTTGCCGTCGAGGTTAGCTGCATCCCATGTCTTATACACCATCAATTCCTAAATATAAGTATTTTTAGGGATTCCAATATAGACTATTTTTAGAGGTTAGCCGCATCCCATATTTTTCTCTTTTCAGTGGTTTTCGAAGCTATTTACTAATGATTACCTTGCAAACTACATGACCGGAGTGGAGGCAACTAAGGTTAAAGTATATAATTGATGCTACCATGATAATGCTCTAGAAGTCTTCCTGAAGGCGGTGAAGGATGGGCGGCGATCGTCACAAGGGGTTGGACAAAAGTGGTTCGTGCCTATGGCATGCAGGAAGGCACATTATGGGCATTCCGCTGCTTCAACACCGTCGGCAGTCAAAATGATTTACAATTGTCTCTTCACCTTTACCGCCTTTAAATACTGTGGTTCATCATAGTTAATTGCTGCCTAATCCTGTAATTACTGAACATATTGTACTAGCAATTTTATTTATGGATTCGTTGTTGAACCATTGTGCCGAGAATTTGAATTGCACGTTTAATATTTCAAAATTTCCAATTAGAATAATAAATTATAGGCAGAAATAAAAAGAGAACAGACGGTCATGGAACTTTGCAAACGGTACTGGTAGTAAAAGCGCTTGTGATGGATAGCCCAATGCCACACAGTTTTCTACATCAAATCGTGAGTGATGTAGTTAATGAAAGCAAACAGTTAACCAAGGCAGAGCGTTCGTGATAGTTACACCTTTCACACACGAGCGTATACATAAAACTGTGTGGGATGTACATCCGAACGAAAACGTTTTCCCTGGATTGACTATGTGGGATGTACACAAGAACGGAAATGTATTCCTTGGATTGACTGTGTGTGATATACATACGAACGGAAATGTTTTTCTGGGATTCACCATGTGGGATGTACATACCTATGGAAATAATTTTCTTGGATTACCGTGTGGGATGTACATACCTACGGAAATGATTGGGTTTCGATGCCTCGCCCGATCGCACACGGCCCCAGCCTAGGTCCCAGGAGGGCATATCCCCGACGATTTCTGGGTCGTGTGGGAAGGACACCCTATCGCACACACTCACTTGGTGACGGTTCCAAATGCCGTTGCGGAAAGGGGTTAAAAATGTTTGTTTAGGCCGACGCGTACCAGTGTATGGATCCAATCAGTCCCTTACGGAATAGCGCATAAACTGGGGTTTAAGCTTCTGTCACTCTCGCAACCCATCATCTAATTTCTACTCCACAATGCATTCCCTTAGGCCCAAATATGGTGAAGTGTCATGTAGTCGACGTTCACATGACACCACTAAGGGAATAACAACATACATACTATCAAAATATCGAACACATATCAAATTCACATGATTACTTGCAACATGATTTCTCCCGTGACCTCAAGAACAAAAGTAACTACTCACAAATGATAAACATGTTCATGATTAGAGGGGTATTAAATAGCATAATGGATCTGAACGTATAATCTTCGACCAAATAAACCATATAGTAATCAACTACAAGATGTAATCAACACTACTAGTCACCCACAAGCACCAATCTATAGTTCCGGTAACAAGATTGAACACAAGAGATGAACTAGGGTTTGAGATGAGATGGTGCTGTTGAAGATGTTGATGGAGATTTCCCTCCCCGATATTGGAGAGTTGTTGGTGATGATGACGATGATGATTTCCCCCGCAGGGAGGGAAGTTCCCCCGGTGGAATCGCTCCGCCAGAGGGCAAAAGTGCTCCTGCCCAAGTTTCGCCTCGAGACGGCGGCGCTTCGTCCCGAAAGCCTTCTCCTTATTTTTTCTAGGTAAAAATGACTTATATACCAGAAGATTGGCACCGGAGGTGGGCCGAGGAGGGCACAACCCACCAGGGCGCGCCTGGGTTTCCCTGGCGCGCCCAGGTGGGTTGTGCCCACCTGGTGGGCCCCCTCTGGTAGTTTTTTGCTCCAATAATTCTTAAATATTCCATAAAAAATCTTCGTGAAGTTTCAACTTGTTTGGAGTTGTGCAGAATAGGTAGCCTGACGTAGCTCTTTCAAGTCCAGATTTCCAGCTGCCGGAATTTTCCCTCTTTGTGTGTACCTTGCAAATTATGAGAGAAAAGGCATTAGAATTACTCAAAAAAGCATTATTATGGATAAAAACATTATAAATAATAGCAAGAAAACATGATGCAAAATGGACGTATCAGGCGCGCCAAGGGGGGAGTCCTACTAGGACTCCTAGTTCTAGTAGGATTCCCCCTTCCTTTTTCGGAGTGGGAAAGGGGGAAAGGGAGAGAGAGTACGAGAGGGAAAGGGGGGCGCCACCCCCTCCCCTAGTCATATTCGGACTCCCATGGGGGGGGGGGGCGGCCACCCCTTGTGGGCTGTCCCCTCTCTCTCCCATGGCCCATGAGGCCCATGACTTCCCCCGGGGGGTTCCGGTAACCCCTCGGTACTCCAAAAAATACTCGAACCACTCCAAAATTATTCCAGTGTCCGAATACCATCGTTCAATATATCAATATTTACCTCTCGACCATTTCGAGACTTGTCGTCAAGTCCGTGATCTCAGTCGGGACTCCGAACAATCTTCGGTCACCAAAACACATAACTCATAATACAAATCGTCATTGAACGTTAAGCGTGCGGACCCTACGGGTTCGAGAACTATGTAGACATGACCGAGACACATCTCTGATCAATAACCAACAGCAGAACCTGGATGCTCATATTGGCTCCTACATATTCTACGAAGATCTTTATTGGTCAAACCGTAATGACAACATACGTTATTCCCTTTGTCATCGATATGTTACTTGCCCGAGATTCGATCGTTGGTATCCTTGTACCTAGTTCAATCTTGTTACTGGCAAGTCTCTTTACTCGTTCTGTAATACATCATCCCGCAAATAACTCATTAGTCACATTGCTTGCCAGGCTTATTATGATGTGCATTACCGAGAGGGCCCAGAGATACCTCTTCGATACTCGGAGTGACAAATCCTAATCTCGATCTATGCCAACCCAACAAACACCTTCGAAGATACCTGTAGAGCATCTTTATAATCACCTAGTTACGTTGTGACATTTGATAGGACACAAGGTATTCCTCCGGTATCCGGGAGTTGCATAATCTCATAGTCAAAGGAATATGTATATGCCATGAAGAAAGCAATAGCAAGAAAACTTAGCGTCAATATGCTAAGCTAACAGATGGGTCTTGTCCATCACATCATTCTCCTAATGATGTGACCCCGTTCATCAAATGACAACACATGTCTATGGTCAGGAAACTTAACCATCTTTGATTAACGAGCTAGTCAAGTAGAGGCATACTAGGGACACTTTGTTTTGTCTATGTTTCCACACATGTATCAAGTTTCCGGTTAATACAATTCTAGCCTGGGTAATAAACATTTATCATGATATAAGGAAATATAAATAACAACTTTATTATTTCCTCTAGGGCATATTTCCTTCACTCTCCCCCTCTCTCCCGGTGGCGCCAAAATGCCGTCGGGGCCATCATCGTGATGGCGATCTATACCAACAACTTCGCCGCCGTCATCACCAACTCTCTCCCCCTTGATACGTCTCCAACGTATCTATAATTTTTGATTGTTCCATGCTGTTATATTGTTATTCTTGGATGTTTTACAATCATTTTATAGCAACTTTATATCATTTTTTGGGACTAACTTATTGACATAGTGCCCAGTGCCAGTTCCTGTTTTTTGCTTGTTTTTTACTTCGCAAAATATCAGTACCAAACCGAGTCCAAATGCAGCGAAATTTTTTGGAGATTTTTTCTGAACCAGAAGACACCCAGTGGGCCAAAGAAGTACCGGAGGGGAGGCCCGTGGTGAGCACAACCCACCAGGGCGCACCCAGGAGCCCAGGCGCGCCCAGGGGGGTTGTGCCCCCCACGGAGCCCCCTTGCACCGCCTCTTCGCCATATAAATTCCCAAATATTCCAGAAACCCTAGGGGACTCGAGGAAACACAATTCCAGCCACCGCAAGTTCCAGAACCACGAGATCCTATCTAACACCATCATGGAGGGATTCATTATCCTCATTGGTGCCTCTCCGATGATGCGTGAGTAGTCTACCATAGACCTAAGGGTCCGTAGGCAGTAGCTAGATGGCTCCCTCTCTCTCTCTCTCTCTCTCTCTCTCTCTTTATTCTCAATACAATGGTCTCTTGGAGATCTATTTAATGTAATGACTTTTTGTGGTGTGTTTGTTGGGATTCAATGAAGTTTGAGTTTATGATCAGATCTATATCCATGAGATCTCTTATATGCATGATTACTTATAGCCTCGTATTTCTTCTTCGAATCTTTGGTTTAGTTAGGCCAACTAGATCGATTTTTCTTGCCATGGGAAGATGTGCTTTGTGATGGGTTCAATCTTGCGGTGTTCTTTCCCAGTGACAGAAGGGGCAGCAAGACACACATGTATTGTTGCTATTAAGGATAACAAGATGGGGGCTATTCCTACATGAATAGATCTTGTCTACATCATGTCACCGTTCTTATTGCGTTACTCCGTTTTCCCATGAACTTAATACACTAGATGCATGCTGGGTAGCGGTCGATGTGTGGAGCAATAGTAGTAGATGCATAATCATTTCGGTCTACTAATCTTGGATGTGCTACCTATATAATGATCATTGCCTAGATATCGTCATAATTATTTGATCTTTTATCAATTGCCCAACAATAATTTGTTTACCCACCGTGTGCTATTTCTTGAGACAAGCCACTAGTGAAATCTACGGCCCCTGGGTCTATTTTCCCATCATATACTTTCAAATCTACGTTGCTATTTGCCTTTTCCTTTATTTGCATCTTTTATTTTCAGATCTATATTATCGAAAACCCAAAAATACCTAGCTAAATTTTATTTGTCGTTATTCCATTTGCATCTACCAATCTATCTATTTACCAATCGCTTACCCGAGAGGGATTGATAACCCCTCTTGCGCGTCGGGTTGCAAGTATTTGTTCTTTGTGTGTAGGTACCGTTTACATAGCTTGGCCTGGCCTCCTACTGGATTGATACCTTGGTTTCATAACTGAGGGAAATACCTACCATAGTTGCGCTGCATCATCCCTTCCTCTTTAGGGAAATACCGACGCAGTTTTAAGCGACATCAAAAGGAATTTTTGGCGCCGTTGCCAAGGAGGATCAAGTCAAGATCTATCAGATTCCTATTCACAACTCTCATCTTGCAATTTACATTATTTGTCATTTGCCTCTCATTTTCATCTCCCCTACTTCACAAATATTTGTCGTTTTATTTGCCCTCTTTTTCGTTCACCTTTTTCTCATCAGATCTGTTTTTGTTTGCAATCTTATTTGCGTAGTTACGATGTCTCAAGAAAACACCAATTTGTGTGATTTTTCCAATACCAATAATAATGATTTTATTAGCACTCTGATTGCTCCTCCTGCCACTAGTGCGGAATCTTGTGATATTAATGCCGCTTCGTTGAATATTGTTATGAAAGATCAATTTTCCGGTACTCCTAATGAGGATGCCGCGTCCCATCTAAACACATTCATAGAATTGTGTGATATGCAAAAGGAAAAGATGTGGACAATGATACTGTGAAGTTGAAATTACTTTCGTTCTCTTTGAGGGATCGTGCAAAATTTTGGTTTTCTTCTTTGCCTCGCAATAGTATTGATTCTTGGGATAAGTGCAAAGATGCTTTTATTACTAAGTATTTACCGCCCGTGAAAATTATTTCCCTTAGAAATAAAATCATGAATTTTAAGCAACTTGAGCATGAACATGTTGCACAATCTTTGGAAAGAATGAAGTTGATGCTAAGAAATTGTCCTACTCATGGTTTAAATGTCTGGATGATCATACAAAAAAATTATCCGGGATTGAATTTTGTTTCTAGAAATCTTTTAGATTCCACCACGGGTGGTGATGCGTCTCCAACGTATCTATAATTTTTTAGTGTTCCATGCTATTATATTATTTGTTTTGGATGTTTCATATGCATTAATATGCTATTTTATATTATTTTTGGAACTAACCTACTAAGCTAGAGCCCAGTGCCAGTTTCTGTTTTTTCCCTTGTTTTTGAGTTTTACAGAAAAGGAATATCAAACGGAATAAAACTTCCGCGATGATTTTTCTTGGACCAGAAGACACCCAGAAGACTTGGGGAGAGGGCCAGAAGAGTCCCGAGGACTCCATAAGCCCTCAGGGCGTGCGCTAGGGGGGGCGCCCCTGGCTTGTGGGCCCCTCGGGAGTCCACTGACCTCCCTCTCAGCTCTATAAATCCTAAAATATTCCCAAACCACCAGAAGCATCCACCAAAATACTTTTCCGCCGCCGCAACCTTCTGTTCCCGTAAGATCCCATCTTGGGGCCTTTTCCGGCACACTGCCGGAGGGGGATTCAATCACGGATGGCTTCTACATCAACCCTATTGCCCTTCCAATGAAGCGTGAGTAGTTTAGCACAGACCTATGGGTCCATAGATAGTAGCTAGATGGCTTCTTCTCTCTCTTTGATCTTCAATACAATGTTCTTGGAGTTCTATCCGATGTAATATTCTTTTGCGGTGTGTTTGTCGAGATCCAATGAATTGTGGATTTATGATCAGATTATCTATGAATATTAATTGAGTGTTTTCTGAACTCTTTTATGCATGATTAAATATCTTTGTATTTCTCTTCGAATTATCGTTTTGTTTGGCCAACTAGACTGTTTTTGCTTGCAATGGGAGAGGTGCTTAGTTATGGGTTCAATCTTGCGGTGTCCTCACCCAGTGATAGTAGGGGTAGCGAGGCACGTATTGTATTGTTTCCATCAAGGATAAAAAGATGGGTTTTCATCATATTGCTTGAGTTTATCCCTCTACATCATTTCATCTAACTTAAAGCATTGCTCTGTTCTTATAAACTTAATACTCTAGATGCAGGCAGGAGTCGGTCGATGTGTAGAGTAATAGTAGGAGATGCAGAATCATTTCGGTCTACTTGACACGGACGTGATGCCTATATTCATATCATTGCCTTGGATATCGTCATAACTTTGCACTTTTCTATCAATTGCTCGACAGTAATTTGTTCACCCACCGTATGTTTTCTTTCAAGACAGAAGCCTCTAGTGAAACCTATGTCCCCCAGATCTATTTTCCATCCTATATTTTCAGATCTATAAACCAAAAACCCAAAAATACCTCACTGCGTTTTATTTGCTTTTATTTGTTTTACGTTTTAGTAATCTTTTATATCTATCTCTATCAGATCTCATCCTTGCAAGTGACTGTGAAGGGATTGACAACCCCTTTATCACGTTGGGGGCTAGTGTTTGATTGTTTGTGCAGGTGCATAGATTGGAGACTTGCTTGTACCTCCTACTGGATTGATACCTTGGTTCTCAAACTGAGGGAAATACTTATCTCTAGTTTGCTGCATCACCCTTCCTCTTCAAGGGAAAAACCAACACAAGCTCAAGAAGTAGCAGGAAGAATTTCTGGCACTGTTGCCGGGAGGTTCTACATCAAGCCTACCAAGTACCCATCATAAAATCTCATCTCTTGCATTACATTATTTGCCATTTGCCTCTCATTTTCCTCTCCCCCACTTCTAAAACGTTTTCAGAAAATCACAAAAATATTTTCCTTTTTATTTGCCTTCTTTTCGTTTGCCTTAATGTCTTACTTGGTTTGTTTGAACGTTGCTTGCGATAAAGGTGTATTTATTGGAAAACAGAAGAATAGGTTTATGGAACCTCATCCACTTGCTAATCTTTTTAAAAGATCCAATTATGATGAACCAATTGCTAGTGAGTTGAGTGCACTAGATTATCTTTATGAGGTTTTGCTTGAAATTCGTGAATCTGAAAATTGTGATGAAGTGTTAAAAGAAGAAATTTATAAAGTGATTCACGATAGCTCCTTGAATGAAAAGCATGATTGCAATGATGTTATTATAAATTCTATTAATGTCAGTTGTGTTAATGATATGCAAAACCCTAAGCTTGGGGATGCTACTTTTGCTATGTCCATTACTTGTTGCAATGATCATGATTGGGGGGATTCTTCTTATGATCTTGAAAATTTATTTAAGCCCCATGATGAATATAAGATTGATAATAATGTTTGCAATAATATTGGAAGTTGGTTTGGAAGAGTGTCAACTTTAGATCCCACATATTTGGAGAATATTCAATCTTATGATTTTTTTTATAAAAGTGGGTTTGGAAGGGTCATGACTTTAGTTAATGATAATCCCACTATTTCGGAAGAGTGTCAACTTTGCATGCATGTGGATCATGTAGAGAATAATTTATGTGATAGCTTTATTGTTGATTTTGAATATGATCCTACATGTAATTATTATGAGAGAGGAAAATATGGTTGTGGAAATTTCATGTTAGTAAATCACCTCTCTTCATGTTGAGATTGCTATTGTCTCTTTCTTCTTCCTTGCATATGCTAGTTTTTGCTTCACTTGATAATTTGTTTGCTTATAAAATGCCTATGCATAGGAAGTATGTTAGACTTAGATGTGTTTGTCATGTGTTTTATGATGCTCTCTATGTGCTTCAACTCTTCTCTTTTATGTGAGCATCATTGAAATTATCAATGCCTAGCTAAAAGGCTTTAAAGAAAAGCGCTTGTTGGGAGCAACCCAATTTTTTTCTTTTCTGTTTTTATGAAAAATATATCTTCTAGTCTCTGGTTAGAGGTGTTTCTATGTTTTAATTAGTGTTTAAGCCAATTAAGACCTTTGGGATGATCCATGGTGATAGTTGATTTGATTTTGCTGAAAGACAGAAACTTTTGTGTCCAGTAGCAGAATTTTAATAATTCACTAGAACGTGCTATGGTTCTGAATTTTTCACACAAGATTGATATACAAATTAATTTTTCAGGATTTTTGGAGTTATAGAAGAATACGAAGTTTCTTGATTGCTACAGATTGTTCATTTTTAGACAGATTCTGTTTTTATTATGTTTTTGCTTATTTTGATGAATATATGGGTAGTATCGGGGGGTATGAACCATGGAGAAGTTGGAATACAGTAGATATAACACCATTATAAATTTAGAAAGAGTTCACAACAGTACCTAAGTGGTGATTTGCTTTTCTTATACTAATGAATCTTACGAGTTTTTGTTGAGTTTTGTGTTGTGAAGTTTTTAAGTTTTGGGTAAATATTTGATGGACTATGGAATAAGGAGTGGAAAGAGCCTAATCTTGGGGATGCCCAAGGCACCCCAAGGTAACATTCAAGGACAACCAAGCATCTAAGCTTGGGGATGCCCCGGATGGTGAAGGAAATATGCCCTAGAGGCAATAATAAAGTTGTTATTTATATTTCCTTATTCATGATTAAGGTGTATTGTTCCTGCTAGAATTGTATTGGTCGAAAACCTAAATACATGTGTGAATACATAAACAAATATTGTGTCCCTAGTAAGCGTCTACTAGACTAGCTCGTTGATCAAAGATGGTTAAGGTTTCCTAACCATAGATATGTGTTGTCATTTGATAACAGGATCACATCATTAGAAAAATGATGTGATGGATAAGACCCATCCGTTAGCTTAGCATAATGATCGTTCAGTTTATTTCTATTTCTTTCTTCACGTCAAATACATATTCCTTCGACTATGAGATTATGCAACTACAGGATACCGGAGGAATACCTTGTGTGCTATCAAACGTCACAACATAACTGGGTGATCATAAAGATGCTCTACAGGTATCTCCGAAGGTGTTTGTTGAGTTGGCATAGATCAAGGTTAGGATTTGTCACTACGAGTATCGGAGAGGTATCTCTGGGCCCTCTCGGTAATACACATCATAAGAAGCCTTGCAAGCAAATGACTAATGAGTTAGTTATGAGATGATGTATTACGGAACGAGTAAAGAGACTTGCCGGTAACGAGATTGAACTAGGTATAGAGGTACCGACGGTAAAATCTCGGGCAAGTGACATACCGATGGACAAAGGGAATTATGTATGTTGTCATAATGGTTCGACCGATAAAGATCTTTGTAGAATATGTAGGAGCCAATATGAGCATCCAGGTTCCGCTATTGGTTATTGACCGGAGAGGTGTCTCGGTCATGTCTACATAGTTCTCAAACCCGTAGGGTCCGCACGCTTAACGTTCGTTGACGATATAGTGTTATATGAGTTATATGATTTGGTGACCGAATGTTGTTCGGAGTCCCGGATGAGATCTTGGACATGACGAGGTGTCTCAAAATGGTCGAGAGGTAAATAATGATATATAGGACGATGGTATTCGGACACCGGAAGAGTTACGGAATGCACCGGGTAGTCATCGGGTCACCGGAAGGGGTTCCGGACACCCCCCGGTAGGTGTATGGGCTTAATAGGCCAAGGAGGGGACATACCAGCCCACAGGGGGCTGGTGCGCCCCTCTCTCGAGCTGGATAGCCCTAGGGAAGGAAAGGGGGAGGTCTAACCCACCCGCCTGTCCCTTCTCATGGGAGAAAGGAAAAGGGGGCGCCTCCCTCCCATGCCTTTTCCCCGCACCTATACATGGCAGGGGGGCGCACGTGGGAGGAGACCCCAAGTAGGATTCGGCATACTTGGGGCGCCCTCCTGGCTACTCCCTCCCCTCCCCACCTATATATATGAGGGAGGGGCGCCTAGCACACCAGAACATAATCTTACCGTGTGCGGCGGCCCCTCCACCGTTTACACCCCAGTCATGTTTTCATAGTGCTTAGACGAAGCCCTGCGGAGATCACCTCACCATCACCGTCACCACGCTGTCATGCTGTCGGAACTCATCCACTACCTCGCAGTCTTGCTGGATCAAGAAGGCGGAGGACGTCACCGAGCTGAACGTGTGCAGAACTCGGAGGTGCCGTACGTTCGGTACTTGATCGGTTGGAGCGCGAGAAGTTCGTCTACATCAACCGTGTTACTAAACGCTTCCGCTTACGGTCTACAAGGGTACATAGACACACTCTCCCCCTCTCATTGCTAAGCATCTCCATGGATAGATCTTGCGTGTGCGTAGAAAAAAATTGTTTTCAATGCAATGTTTCCCAATAGATGTCATCCCCTCTTTCGTCTTCAATCCATCGGTAAATTTACTTGAGGCTATATTTTTATTCACCACATAATATGTGTTTTGCTTGGAGCGTCTTGTATGATATGATTCGTTGCTTTTTAGTTTGCCACAATCATCCTTGCTTCACACACCTTTTGAGAGGGACACGCATGAATCGTGAATTTATTAGAATACTCTATGTGCTTCACTTATATCTTTTGAGCTAGGTAATTTGCTCTAGTGCTTCACTTATATCTTTTTAGAGCACGACGATGGCTTTATTTGTTGAACTCTCATGCTTCACTTATATTATTTTGAGACTTTCTAAACAACATGGTAATTTGCTTAGGTTATGAATTTAGTCCTAATATGATGAGCATCCAAGAGGGATATAATAAAAACTTTCATATAAAGAGCATTGAATACTATGAGAAGTTTGATTCCTTGCATTTGTTTTGAGATATAAAGATGGTGATATTAGAGTCATGCCAGTGAGTAATTGTGGATTGGTAGAAATACTTGTGTAAAAAGTTTGTGATTCCCATAGCATGCACGTATGGTGAACCGTTATGTGATGAAGTCGGAGCATGATTTATTTTTTGATTGCCATCCTTTGTGTGGAGGTCAGGACCGCGCGATGGTTAACTCATACCAACCCTCCCCCTAGGAGCATGCATGTAGTACTTTGTTTTGATAACTAATAGACTTTTGCAATAAGTATGTGAGTTCTTTATGACTAATGTTGAGTCCCTGGATTATACGCACTCTCACCCTTCCACCTTTGCTAGCCTCTCTAGTACCGCACAATTCTCGTCGGTGCATTAAACCCACCATATACCTTCCTCAAAACAGCCACCATACCTACCTATTATGGTATTTCCATAGCGATTCCGAGATATATTGCCATGCAACTTCCACCGTTCCGTTTATTATGACACGCACCATCATTGTCATATTGTTCTCATATGCATGAGGCATTCATATAGAGTAATATTTTGTTCTAGCATTGAGTTGTAATTCTTGAGTTGTAAGTAAATAAAAGTGTGATGATTATCCTTATTAGAGCATTGTCCCATGTGAGGAAAGGATGATGGAAGCTATTATTCCCTCACAAGTTGGGATGAGTCTCCGGACTTTAAAGAAAATAAAAGAGGCCAAAGAAGCCCAAATAAAAAAAGAGGCCAAATAAGCCCCCAAAAAAAGAAAAAATGAGAGAAAAGAGAGAAGGGACAATGTTACTATCCTTTTTCCACACTTGTGCTTCAAAGTAGCACCATGATCTTCGTGATAGAGGGTCTCGTATTTTGTCACTTTCATATACTAGTGGGAATTTTTCATTATATAACTTGGCTTGTATATTCCAATGATGGGCTTCCTCAAATTGCCCTAGGTCATCGTGAGCAAGCAAGTTGGATGCACACCCACTTATTTTCTTTTTGAGCTTTCATACACTTATAGCTCTAGTGCATCCGTTACATGGCAATCCCTACTCACTCACATTGATATCTATTGATGGGCATCTCCATAGCCCGTTAATATGCCTAGTTGATGTGAGACTTTATCCTTCTTGTTGTCTTCTCCACAACCACCATATTCTATTCCACCTATAGTGTTATATCCATGGCTCACGCTCATATATTGCGTGAACGTTGAAAAAGTTTGAGAACATAAGAGTATGAAACAATTGCTTGGCTAACACCGGGGTTGTGCATGATGAAATACTTTGTGTGATGAAGATGGAATATAACCAGACTATATGATATTGTAGGGATAACTTTCTTTTGCCATGTTATTTTGAGAAGACATGATTGCTTTATTAGTATGCTTGAAGTATTATTGTTTTTATGTCAATATTAAACTTTTGTTTTGAATCTTATGGATCTGAATATTCATGCCATAATAAAGAAAATTACATGGATAAATATGTTAGGTAGCATTCCACATCAAAAATTCTGTTTTTATCATTTACCTACTCGAGGACGAGTAGGAATTAAGCTTGGGGATGCTTGATACGTCTCCAACGTATCTATAATTTTTTATTGTTCCATGCTATTATATTATCTGTTTTGGATGTTTTATATGCATTAATATGCTATTTTATATTATTTTTGGGACTAAGCTATTAACCTAGAGCCTAGTGTCAGTTTCTGTTTTTTCCTTGTTTTTGAGTTTTACAGAAAAGGAATATCAAACGGAGTCCAAACGGAATAAAACTTTCGCGATGATTTTTCTTGGACCAGAAGACACCTAGAAGACTTGGGGAGAGTGCCAAAAGAGTCCCGAGGAATCCATAAGCCCTTAAGGCGCGCCCTAGGAGAGGCGCCCCTGGCTTGTGGGCCGCTCGGGAGTCCACCGACCTCCCTCTCAGCTCTATAAATCCTAAAATAGTCCCAAACCACCAGAAGAGTCCACAAAATACTTTTCCGCCACGACAACCTTCTGTTCTCGTGAGATCCCATCTTGGGGCCTTTTCCGGCACACTGCCGGAGGGGGATTCGATCACGGAGGGCTTCTACATCAACCCTATTGCCCTTCCGATGAAGCGTGAGTAGTTTACCATAGACCTACGGGTCCATAGCTAGTAGCTAGATGGCTTCTTCTCTCTCTTTGATCTTCAATACAATGTTCTCCTCAATGTTCTTGGAGTTCTATCTGATGTAATATTCTTTTGCGGTGTGTTTGTCGAGATCCGATGAATTGTGGATTTATGATCAGATTATCTATGAATATTAATTGAGTCTTTTCTGAACTCTTTTATGCATGATTAAATATCTTTGTATTTCTCTTCGAATTATCAGTTTGGTTTGGCCAACTAGATTGGTTTTTCTTGCAATGGGAGAGGTGCTTAGTTATGGGTTCAATCTTGTGGTGTCCTCACCTAGTGACGGTAGGGGTAGCGAGGCACATATTGTATTGTTTCCATCAAGGATAAAAAGATGGGTTTTTCATCATATTGCTTGAGTTTATCCCTCTACATCATTTCATCTTACTTAAAGCGTTGCTCTGTTCTTATGAACTTAGTACTCAAGATGCAGGCAGGAGCTGGTCGATGTGTGGAGTAATAGTAGTAGATGCAGAATCGTTTCAGTCTACTTGACATGGACGTGATGCCTATAATCATAATCAGTGCCTTGGATATCGTCATAACTTTGCGCTTTTCTATCAATTGCTCGACAGTAATTTGTTCACCCATCGTATGTTTTCTTTCAAGACAGAAGTCTCTAGTGAAACCTATGTCCCCCGGATATATTTTCCATCCTATATTTTCAGATCTATAAACCAAAAACCCAAAAATACCTCGCTGAGTTTTATTTGCTTTTATTTTGTTTTACATTTTAGTAATATTTTATATCTATCTCTATTAGATCTCATCCTTGAAAGTGACCGTGAAGGGATTGGCAACCCCTTTATCACGTTGGGTGCAAGTGTTTGATTGTTTGTGCAGGTGCATGATAACCCACAAGTATAGGGGATCGCAACAATTTTCGAGGGTAGAGTATTCTACCCAAATTTATAGGTTCGACATAAGGGGAGCCAAAGAATATTTGTAAGTATTAGCAGCTGAGTTGTCAATTCAACCACACCTGGAGATTAATTATCTGCAGTAAAGTGATCAGTAGCAAAGTAATATGATAGTTTTGACAGTAGTAGCAACAGCAATAGTAACGGTAACAGTGATAGCAGTGATTTTGTAGCAAGTGCAGTAGTAACAATGGCAGTAGTAACTTAGCAAGAACGATATGTAGGAAAATCGTAGGCATTGGATCGGCGATTTGTTGGATGATATTCATCATGTGACAGTTATAACCTAGGGCGATACGACACTAGCTCCAGTTCATAAATATAATGTAGGCAGTATTCCGTAAATAGTCATACGTGCTTATGGAAAGAACTTGCATGACATCTTTTGTCCTACCCTCCCGAGGCAGCGGGGTCCAATTGGAAACTAAGGGATATTAAGGCCTCCTTTTAATAGAGAACCGGAACAAAGCATTAACACACGGTGAATACATGAACTCCTCAAACTACGGTCATCACTAGGAAGTGTCCCGACTATTGTCACTCCGGGGTTGCCGGATCATAACACGTTGTAGGTCACTATAACTTTCAAGATCGGATCTAGAACATAAATATAATGGTGATAACATAAACGGTTCAGATCTGAAATCATGGCACCCGGGTCCAAAGTCACAAGCATTAAGCATGGCAAAGTCATAGCAACATCAATCTCAGAACATAGTGGATACTAGGGATCAAGCCCTAATAAAACTAACTCGATTACATGATGAATCTCATCCAACTCCTCACCGACCAGCGAGCCTACGAAGGAATTACTCAGTCCCGGTGGGAGCATCATGGAATTGGCGATGGAGAAGGGTTGGTGATGACGAAGATCGAAGATCCCCCTCTCCGGGGCCCCAAACGGACTCCAGATCTGGCCTCCCGATGAAGAACAGGAAACTGCGGCGGCTCCGTCTCGTGAAACGCGATAATTCTTTCTCCCTGATTTTTTCTAGAAAAATAGGATTTTATAGCATCGGTTTCAAGGTCTACGGGGCCACCAGGTGGGGACAACCCACCTGGGCATGCTTGGAGGGGGTGGTGTGCCCTGGTGGGTTGTGCCCACCCATGTGCCCCCTTCGGTGGTTCTTGGCTCCAGTATTTTTCTCTATTCATATAAAAATTCCTCGCAAAGTTTCGTTCCAATCTGAGAACTTTTATTTCTGCACAGAAACAACACCATGGTAGTTCTGCTGAAAACAGCGTCAGTCCGGGTTAGTTTCATTCAAATCATGCAAATTAGAGTCCAAAAAAAGAGGAAAAGCATTAGGAAAAGTAGATACGACGGAGACGTATCAACTCCCCCAAGCTTAAACCTTTGCTTGTCCTCAAGAAATTCAGTTGATAAACTGAAAGTGAAAAAGAAAAACTTTTATGAACTCTTTTGCTCTTGTTTGCATAAATAAGCTTAAACAACACCCAGGTTTTCAGCCAAGATTATAACTAACCATGTCAACAATAACTCTTAAAAATTATATTAACTCATATCAATGACATAATCAGCTAGCGAGCAACAATATGATATCTCAAACAACAACACGTTGTCAAAACAACAATGATATAATATGGCAATAATGGTACCTCACTAGCCCTTTCTGAGACCGCAAAACATAAATGCAGAGCACCTCCAAAGTTCAAGCAGCTACTAAACATTGTAATTCATGGTAGAAAAGATCCAGTCATGATGCA
The DNA here is from genome assembly GCF_018294505.1 of Triticum aestivum. Taxonomy (NCBI): domain Eukaryota; kingdom Viridiplantae; phylum Streptophyta; class Magnoliopsida; order Poales; family Poaceae; genus Triticum; species Triticum aestivum. Next base: position 439,141,052 of record NC_057805.1, read on the forward strand.
CCCAACATTAGCTACCCACAATGCATGAGCATGACAGCAGTACTCTTAGGTTCTTAATAAGAAAGAGATGCTCGGGTAGCAAAGTTGCCTACCATTAGGGATTGCACACTCGACGAAAGAGCTTTACAAGCGGCATTGCCCTTCTTCACATAGAGATCTAAACTCATGGAAGGGCCCGACCAGCAAACAAGATCTCAAGTAGTAGCCAAGTAGTACCGAAGGAGTATCTCCGAGTTAAGGAGTACCGAAGGGTTCTGGCGCTTATTTTAGAAGGTGATGACACGACATAAAAGTAAATAGATAGTCCCTTCGTAGAGGGAAGCAATGATTTGCAGAGGTGCTAGAGCTCAAGTTTTTAAAACAAAGGTAAATGAAATTTTGAGTGGTGCACCTTCTTGTTTTCTTCGCGACCATCAGTTATCAATATCTTCCATGCTAAACATATTAGCGGCGGTTCCCAAGTGATAAAAGTAAAGGTTATGACTCCTTAGGAGTTTTTGTTTGATTATTTGTAAGCTCTTTTCTGTTTGCAATTTGGGACTGGGAATCCCTATTACCGCCCCTCTCGTGTAATGACGAGTGAATAAACACTCATCTTGAGATTAATCCGCTTAGCATGGAGGATACCGACTACCTCTTGTCGTTCTATGAACAATCCAGGCACACAAAAAGGATATTTATTTGAAGTTTTTAGAGGTGGCACATGCAGATTTACTTAGGACGGCAGGGTAATACCGCATATAGGTAGATATGGTGGACTCATCTGGAATAACTTGGGTTTAAGGTTTTTGATGTACAAGCAGAATTCCCGCTTAGTACAAGCGAAGGCTAGCAAATAGGTTGAGAAGCGGCCAGCTAGAGAGCAATAACGGTCATGAACATGCATTATGCATAAGTAACATTTGATACTAGCATTAGTAGGATATGAACACCATGAACATAAATATCATAGAGGCTATGTTTGTTTTGATTCAACTACATGCATGAACATGTGCCAAGTCAAGCCACTCGAACATTAAGAGGAGGATACCATATCATCATACTACATCACAATCATTTTAACGCAATGTTGACATGCAAGATAAATCATTATCCACTCCTAGCTACTTATGCATGGCATGAGAAACTATAATCTCTAATTTTCATTGCAAACATGTTTGATCATAATAGGCTGAATCATGGATACTAGGTTAAACATATTTACAAAAACAGAATAAGTCGAGTATTGTTCGTCGAGTTCATACCCGTTTCTCTCTGCCACGGCCAGTTCATCAAATATCATCATTATTGCTTTTCACTTGCATGACCGAACGATATGAAAATAATAATAGTGCAAGAGTGCCGTGTACTAAGCTGGAATCTGCAAAAAATTTGTTGAACAGGAGAAGACAAGGTAAAATGGGCTCTTTGTTAGATCAACAATAATGCATATGAGAGCCACTCAACATTTTCATCGTGGTCCTCTCCTCGGTACGACTCAATAAAAGAAATTTAGAGAAACACACAGAAATATTTTTAGAGTTTTTGGTTTTTCTTGAACAAGCAAATAAAAGGGAAAAGCAAAAACGAGAAAACTATTTACACGGGAAAGCTCCCAACAAGTAAAATAAGATCAAGTGTCGTGGACTTTACACGGCAGATGTCCTAGCAAAAGGACTTAGGTGTGGAGCCATCACAGCTAGGTTAGCTTGAAGGGGTTAAACGGGACAAAGGACACAGAGAGTTTACCCAGGTTCGGCCCCTCTCAAAGAGGTAAAAGCCTACTCCTGCTTTTGGTTGTATTGCTTGGGTTTCGATTACCTGGGAGCAAATATGCTTGACCTAGTTCTCGATGAGTTGTTTCTTTAGTTAACCCACTACCGGGTCACCCCTTTATATATAGGTTGATGCTCGGCGGCTTACAGAGTCCCGGCCGGCTCATATAAAACGTGTCCGGCTCGGTATCTAACTAAGCTTGCCTTACAATACAATTTAAACATATGGCGGCTCACACCCGTGGGCCTCAAGTCGTCCCTAGGTCTTTGGGCCTTCAGTAAGCTCTCTCTGTGAACCGCCATCTTCATATATTATTGGGCCTCTTCATCTTAAGCCTCCAGTGGCATGACCCAGCCCCTCCTGGCGGGTCATACCCAGTAGTTATATCCCCAACATTAGGCCCCAGGTTGATTTGAACTTGTTCACATCAATCTTCAACATTTGTCTTTAGCAGAATCTTCTATCGTCAACTTTCATGAACTTGCTATAACCCTCCATGACGTCAGCTGACAGAACCATGGTAACCCTCCATGACATTAGGCGCATTAATTACGCGCAAGCCCATAATATCTCAATAGATTCTTTTAATGAATCTTCGAAAATCGAGGCGCCCTTATAGTCCATTTTTCCGACCTCCTCGATTCCCACGCATGCCATCTATCCACCGCCTTATAAATAGGGACGGGGGGGGTCCTTCTTTTCATTTTTTACCTTGCCCCCCTCGTCTTCGTCTTCCTCCTCGCGATGCCCTAGCAAGCCCAAGCTCTGCCACCGCTGTCTCCGTCCAGCGTCCTCAACTCCAGCCGCTGCATCGACCTGATCGGACCAGAGCACTGCGGCACACCTCGACTATTCATCAACGTTAGTAAGTATTCTCCTTTCCCATAGCAGATCTGCATTAGGGCTTTCACCGTTTGTCGGTGTTCTTCACTGTTCCTTATTTTCTTCTCTAAATCATGTAGTTTGATCTGAATATGGTACCAAAATTTTGCGGTAGCGGTTCAACATCCCTTTTCAATCAAAGAAGATCCTCCCTCTGTACCAAAATCTCATCTGAGCACACGAGTTCCTCTGCTGCCACCACCTTAGGTTTAGAATTTATTTTATTTTCTGAGCTACTGCAGATCCAAAACCATAGCACCACCATGTGAAATCTGTTTGTCCATCACTTAGCAAAAAATTCACTTTTAGATCTGTTGCACTGCAAATGTGCGGGCGGCTCATACCATAAGTCGTAACCCACCATATAGCATTAGTCCCCTTGTTAAGCCACCAATATGTGTTCACAATTTGTATAACCCGGCACTGCCTTCCGGTTTAATCATGTGAACCTTTATAGAACTTACTTTTTGATCATTGGCCGGCTTAACAGCATAATCTTAAACCGGCAATATTTCATTTTTAGGCCTTCATCCGCAAAAATGACAAAGACTGTCACCTCATGCAACTGGGTTGCCTCCCATGTTACCAAGCAAACGCTAAATGAGCATGTCCAAGTGGGCGTCTTGGCTGCAAAAGACGTCATCCATTGGAGGGCCCCAGGAGCAGAGACCACTCCTGAGCCAAAAGAAGGCGAAGTCATTGTCTTTACTGACCATATGCTCCGGGGGTTTAACCCACTTGGCTCAAAATTCTTTCGTGACGTGCTGCATTTCTTCAAGCTTCATTCTAAAGACATCGGGCCCAATTCTGTTTCAAAGATCTGCAATTTTCAAGTGTTTTGCGAAGTATACCTTCAACAGGATCCCACTGTGGAACTGTTCAGGGAATTTTATTACTTAAACCGGCAGACTGAGTTCACAGACGGGCCCAACCTAGAATTAGGTGGCTTTTTAATTCAGAGGCGGAAATAAGCCACTTTTCCTGCCTCCGCGCCTCCCAGTCATCCTAAGGACTGGAACCAGACTTGGCTTTACTGTTAAGACACATCTCCAGAGGGTGAAAATCCACTGCCGGGTTATCGTGAAAACCGGCTTAGCAACAGACATCATCTTCCAGGACGGATTAGCACAGAAGAACGGGCCAAACATGTGCTCACCTTCTCAAATATCAGTGTCTTAATGGCCAACAGCTTGACTGGAATCGACCTAGTTCGATGTTGGGTCGCATGGAGAATTTTGCCCTTAAGCCACCGATCCAGCTTAATGTGCGAGTATACTGGTGATGTCAAAGATCCTCAACGCCACTGCCAGATAGAACTGGATGATGATGACATCAATAATATGACCAAGTCTCTGCTCAACGAGAGCTTGGAAGATTGTAGCAAGACGAGCTTAAACCCTTTCTGCACCCTTAACAAACCTCCAGCTGTAAGTATTTTTGAGTCATTTCTATTTTACTCATTAACTGTCAATCTGCCTTCCCATTCTTATTTGAACTTTTGCAGGCTGACTCTCCCTTTTGGAACAAAAAACTCCAAGATAAGCCGGCCAAGAAAGCCAGAAACAAGCACAAGGTGACCAAGAAGCCTGCCAAAAAGAAGGTAGATGCAACTGATCATTTTACTCTAGATGATGAGTCGGAGGTAGAACTTGACTCCCTTGGCTCATTCTTTGTTCATCTTATTGACATTGATTACTATCAGGATGATGTGGAAGGCAGCCATGCAGATGGTGAAGAGGTAACTATCCTTTCCTCCGACTCAGAACCTCTGCCAAGACAGGAAGTTCGTCAAGCGAGCTGGAAAGTAAGGTTTTCTCACCCTTTAGCTTACTTGGATCCCTACTTTATTTTGAAGAAGCAGCAACATGAAGTTCGCCACACAACCCAGAACAGTGGCGTTGGGATTCTTTCCTCTGGCTTACCCAACACGCCGGCTCCTCGCAAGCGCCGAGCAGAGGTTTCACAAATTTCCAACTTAGCTTCTCCAGAGGCAGGTCTTATTCGACAACTTCTTAACCCTTCTGATTCAAACTATCAGGAAACCTCTCACTCTTCATCTGTTGATTCCACTAGGACTCAGGTTCCTCTGTTCAAGACTGTTCCTGGGTGAGAATACTTAAGCCTGCTTGCTTTGACACCTTACTCAATTGGTATACTAATCTCATCATGTGTTTTACTTTCAGTGCTATGGCCAAACCCAGCAAGAAGCTGAAAGTTAATAAGCCGGCCGAAGATCCCAAGGTTGCTGACCTGGAAAGCAGACAATGTCTGAGTCTTTGCATCAAACTTCTGAAGCAGCCATGGATGATCCGCCGCCAGAGGAGCACCATGTCACCATGGACTCCATGAATGTTGATCCAGAGAATGCTAAGCCGCCCAGTCCTGCTCAGCCGGCTCATGAAACTGAAGATGTAATAGTTACCGGGATGGCTTGCACAGCTCCAGGCAACCCCACCGTCTTATCCAAGCACAACGCCACAGAAGAAATTTCAGCTGTTGATAAGGGCAAGTGGAAACTGGACTTGGAAAGTTATGCCCAGTTCAATGCTCAGGAGATTCACTCAGGTTATCTCAACCGCCTTCACACCAGCCATGACTTTGAAGCCGGCCTGGTCAACCTCATGAAGGAGTGCTTTGAGGTAAGCACTAACAAAAACTTCTCACATAAGTATATATCTGTCAGCCGCCAAGTCTACTGAATATGAAACACTTGAATATGTTGTAGACTTGAATACTCTGATTGAACTTATAGACATGCCATAAAAATTTGTAATTGCTGAATCAGAACGAGTAGTCCCCAAGGGCTGGCTTAAACTGGAAAGTTAACTCGGGACTTCAAATAGTAGTGCTCAATTTCGCGCATGTAGCTTCCAAGGGCCGGCTTAAACTGGAAAGTTAAGCTGAGACTTCAAATAGTAGTGCTCAATTTCGCACATGTAGCCCCCAAGGGCCGGCTTAATCAGCATGGCTAAGCCGGGACTTATCATCATATTTATGAATAAAATACAAATATGCAGCCCCCATGAACCGGCTTTAATTGAAAATTTTAGCCGGGTCATTAGAAATTTGTCTTCAAAAAGAGCAACGTACATTAGCCCCCAAGTGCCAAGTAAAATACTTGTATTGTGCTTGGGACTTCAAATAAGATGATCATAATGTTGCCTATCTTTTGAATGTTGCAGGCTAAATTAAATATGAAGGAATCCCAAGTCAACGATCTTAGGCAAAACATTCAGACCCAGCAATCTGAGACTTCTAAGGCCAAATCAGAGCTGAAGACTGCTTTGGAAAACATTGAAAAGCTGAAAAAGGACTTCAGTGCTGAGAAAACCAGATGGGATACTGAGAAGGCAGCTCTGTTGAAAAGAGCGGAAGACGCTGAAACTGCGCTTAAACCGGTGACTGACGAGTTGTCCAGTTTGAAACATTAAAGCAATAGCATGACAGCCGCCATCTTTGGTAAGTAATACCGTACTTCAATCTTTCATCATCGGTGCCTTAACAATCATTCAACCGGCTTATCAATCTCTGTGGTAATGCAGGCTCTAGAATTTCCCACCTTGGCTCAGACATGCGCATGAAGCTAAAAGCTGCATATACCCTTGTAGAGCAGTTGTACACTGGCGCTCAACGGGCCATTTCTGCTATCTCCCATAAGAAGCAACCACCTTCACTCATCAAGGAGGTATTGCAGAAACTGTCTGTGCTACCGCAAAGGATTGAAGAACTAAAGCGTTCTGCCCCCAGAGCCGGTGCCATCACCGCACTGAGCCGGGCAAGGCATGGCAAGCAGAACTTGACCCGGAAGAACTAGCCACTAGTTGCCCAAGTTGAAAAGAAGATGGGTCTGAAAGTGCAACTATCCCTGGGTGGTTTTGGTAATTCCTAACAACATATAGCTCATTGAGCTAATGCTATTTCAAGATAAATATTTCAAGAAATCTCAATGATTAGCATGGCATGGGTTAAGAAAGTGGACCCCTCAAAATGCTAAGGACAAAAGGATTGGCTCAAGCTCAAAGCACAAGACCCTACATTTTATTTTTAGTGATCCAAGATCACATTGAGTCCATAGGAAAAGCCAATACTATTAAGAGGGGGTGAGGTGTTGCTTAATGAGTTTCTTGCTCAAAATGCTTAGTGATACGCTCCAAAAACCCTCAACTACTTTCTCATATCCACTTATGTCCCAAACCAAAAGTCAAACTCAGCCCCACCGATTTGATCTATCCGGCGCCACCGATTTCACTTGACATAGCCACTGCCACAAACCCTAGTCTTTTCGGTCTCACCGATAGGGATCTCGGTCTCACCGAGATGGGATTGTAATCTCTCTGTTTCCCTTCGTAACGTTTCAGTCCAACCGAGATGAGCGATCGGTCCCACCGAGATTGCAATGCAAACTCTCTGTTTCCCCTTCGTAACATTTCGGTCCAACAGAGATGAGCGAATCGGTCCCACCGAGTTTGCCTGACCAACTCTCTGGTTAGCTTATTACCGAAATCGGTCCAACCGAGTTTGTGTAATTGGTCTCACCGAGATTACGTTATGCCCAAACCCTAATGACATCGGTCCCACCGAAAATCCTAACGTTCACATTTTGAACTAAATCGGTCTCACCGAGTTTTCTGGTTCGGTTCCACCGAGTTTGGTGATTTGTGTGTAACGGTTAGATTTTGTGTGGAGGCTATATGTACCCCTCCACCCACTCTTCATTCGTGGAGAGAGCCATCAGAACATGCCTACACTTCCAAAATACATTTTCTTAGAGAGAACCACCTACACTTGTGTTGAGGTCAAGATATTCCATTCCAACCACATAAATCTTGATCTCTAGCCTTCCCCAAGTTGCTTTCCACTCAAATCATCTTTCTACCAAATCCAATCCTATGAGAGAGAGTTGAGTGTTGGGGAGACTATCATTTTGAAGCACAAGAGCAAGGAGTTCATCATCAACACACCATCTATTACCTCTTGGAGAGTGGTGTCTCCTAGATTGGATAGGTGTCACTTGGGAGCCTCCGCCAAGATTGTGGAGTTGAACCAAGGAGTTTCAACGGGCAAGGAGATTGCATACTTCGGGAAAATCTACCCTAGTGAGGCAAGTCCTTCGTGGGCGATGGCCATGGTGGGATAGACAATGCTGCTTCTTCGTGGACCCTTCGTGGGTGGAGCCCTCCATGGACTCGCGCAACCGTTACCCTTCATGGGTTGAAGTCTCCATCAACGTGGATGTACGATAGCACCACCTATTGGAACCACGGATAAAAAATCTCCGTGTCTACATTGTGTTTGCTCCCTCAAACTCCTCCCTTTACCTTCATATGCAATTTTTTTACATTCCGCTGCTATACTCTTAGAATTGCATGTGTAGGTTGATTACTTGAGTTGTGCTAAGTTGCTAAAATCTGCCAAGACTAAAAATTGGGAAAAGGCTAGATTTTTATTTGGTCAAGTAGTCTAATCACCCCCCCTCTAGACATACTATCGATCCTATAGGGTCTCTCTTCAGCGCCGATGATTTCACCAAAATAGTAAGGGAGATGCGGCCGTTGGCAAGCAAACTGGCTGAGGAGACTGATCTTTCCAAGTATCAAGCGGTTTATGATGTTGAGAACAAAAAAGTGAAAGCTCCGGTTCATGAGGCCATGGACCTTATCCGGCCAATACGTAAGCACACCTTTGCTCCTGACATTGACCCGTCAACCCTTATAGACGATGAAGCTATTTTCAAAGCTTTGTCTGGGATCAATTGGGCCACATCTGGCTTCCAGCCAACGGGTGAAGACGACGAAGAAGAAGAGCCGGTGCAAGATGACCCGGAATCTTCAACACGCCAAGGCCAAGACAACTGATCCAAGGGCCAGTTTATCATCCACGGCATTGGATGATGTGTGCATCAAAACACTTATTCTTTTGGGCCATCCGATGCCTTGTAATAGGCTAGATGAAAACCATGATCTGCCATGCCATCATGCATGTTTATTTGTATAACACTTGAATCACCAATCTGATGTTGAAGATCCGCTGCTTATGCTTATAATAGTATCAATCAATCATGCAGGCCAGATTATCATGCCCCCTGCACACAAGCAGATAACATTTGCCCTGGCGATTTACCCCAGGGCGGGTCATGATGTCCCATATATAAGCCGCTGGAGACTGTATAGTCCATAACCAGGGGGGTTATCAAAACCTCGCATACTCATATGACAATTAAATAACATACCTGTGAAATTTGTTCATACTACCGGCTTACCACGCCATATGCAGCAAGGTTAACATCCCAAAGACTTAGAGCGCAGAACTCCAAGCGCATAATCAAAGCACACTGGTGACTTATCGTCCAAAGCCAGGCCGAGTTATCAAAAACCTCATATATGCTCAAATATGACCCATAGAGATTAACGCTACATGGCCTGAATCGTTTTAAGCCATATGTCAATATGGTACAAAAGATGAACATAAATATGTTCAAATAAAATAGCAAAACAGAAAAACAAGGCTTTCATAGCCTGCCAAACCTCAATATCAAGTGTTGTTCAAGGGCCGCACAACCACTGAGTTAATCCTTTATTCAAACCTATAAGCCGGGCCTCACATGACCGATCGCCGTTTTAACTTTGACAAGTTCAGGATCTTTATAAGATTGTCTGTCAAGAGTACGACGAGTCATTCCAGGATTACCTGGGCCGAGTGGCACACATACAAAGGCAGGATAACCCAGATTTTTGGTGAATACACCCGATGTCCAAGCCGATCAAAAGGGTGAATAAAGCTATGTTCATTGAATAGGAAGCCCCCAAGTGATTTGCAATCAAGGCATACACTACTGCAGGATGCTGCTAACACGACACTATGATCAGAGAGCCTTCACGAAACAGTGTGTGATGCCATAATCGCAAACGGTGTTGTATGAAAACCGTCAGAAATGTGTAAAACGTTTGCGATGACGGATGCATCAAATACGGTTCAGGTTTTAGTTGCGTGTGCGATGAAGGGCATATGGTTCAGTTCAATGAACTGTTTGCGATGAGGAGGAACAAAAGAAACGGGCAGCCAGATGGAGGCGTGTGCGATACAGATCATACGGTTCACTCGGATGAACTGTTTGTGATTAGGCAACACAAAAGAAACGGTCAGCCAGATCAAAGGTGTGTGCGATATACGGCATGCGGTTCACTCGGATGAACTATTTGTGGTGAGACATGTGAACAGAAACGGTTCAACTTAACAAGATGTGTGTGATACGTGGCAAACAGGTCTGTAATCAGAAATGTTTCTGAAGACCGATAAGAACACAGACGGTTGCTGCTAATAAGACGTGTGTGTTGTGCGATGGGATTTCATACAGAACAACAAGATATATATACACACACTTATAAGAACATGCTTGCATAACCAAATTAAACATCCACTAACATAGGTGGCTAATACAACCATGGCATTTGCACACACCAAAGTAAACTATTACATGCATAATTACATAGGTGGCTACTACACACATGACATTTCCACACACACCAATAAAGTAAACTATATATTACATGCATGATTAACTAGCATAAACGATCATCTGATCATCATCTACTTCTTGTGACGCTTGCTCTTCTTGTGGCTCGATCCGGGCTCGTCGATTTGGGTAACGAGGCACTTCCTCATGTCAACAATCCGCCTGTGCATCTCATAGCATGTGTACACGCTCTTGGCCGCGAACCTGAGGTGAGGTTCATCCAGTTGCCGCATCCACTACAAAAAAAGACACATCCATGACATTTTGGGCCGAACGAATTTTTTCTGTCATACTTATGACACTTCTATGACGATAATTGTGACAAAACCCGGTATCATCATAGATGTGGTGGGGTCCTACTTCTATGACAGAAAATGGGCTTTTCGTCCTGGGCGGGCCGGAGACGCAGCTGCATGACATTCTTTGGGCCGTCCATGACGGAAAAAACCATGGTAGAAGCGAGGGCGAGGAAAATATCGGGGTGTTCCTGGTTACGGTGGGTGGTCGGGGCCGAGCGATGCGCGTTTCTCTCGTACACGCACGCGCGTGGGTGCGAGGAGTTGGGCTCTAACGGAACCCGAGCGAGGCGTTGGGCTCTAACTGAACCCGAGCGATTGCACTGCAGGCTACGCGTTACTGAACCCGAGCGATTGATCTATGGCTATTAACTGAACCCGGCCGAGCGATTCCTTTGCTACTACTGCTAACTGAAGCCGATTGATGCTGCCTCTGGATGAACAGTGAGCGTTGCTGGGGGGTTTGGACGAACAGTTCCCGGTGGGGGTGGATGAACAGGACCCCGTGGTGTTGCCTCTGGATGAACAGGACCCCGATCGATCGAGCCGGTTGGGGCTGGATGAACAGGACCCCGTGGAGGGCAGGATGAACAGGACCACCCCATGGAGGGCTGGATGAACAATAGACGGTGGGGGGCTGGATGAACAGTAGCCCGTGGAGGGGTGGTTGAACAGGAGCCCGTGGAGAGGGTTGGTTGAACAGTATTCGGTGGAGTAGCGCGCAGTGGAGGCTGGATGAACAGGAGCCCGTTGATGAACAGTCGCAGGTGGAGGCTGGAGGAGGTCGACGGTGTATGAACAGTAGCCCGTGAAGGCTGGAGGGGGTCGACGGTGGAGATGAACAGTATCCCGTGGAGTCCTGTTTTGCGGTACGCCACACCCCCCATGAACAGGACCCCCGTTTCGACCGTAGCGCTCCAACACAAGGCCGCTTCCTCCGTTCTGCGGTACGCCAGGCCTCGTTTCCATCGGCTGTTTCGTCCAAGCCCTCCGGATGAACACGACGACGCATTTCATCCCGACCCAGCCGGTTGGCTCCCCATGAACACGACGACGACGCAGTCTCTCCGTTCCGACCGAGCCATGTACACGAGCCCTGGCCATACGTATGCGCGAGTAGGCGTTTGAGACCCTGCCCGTATGTACATACATGGCCGTATTTTCTTTCTTGCACACTGGCCATTGTACGTACGTGTACATGCTACGTGCGCGCCTCTACTAGGACATGTGCGCGCCTCTACATCGACCAGTATGTACGTACACGTTTGCGACCAGAATGACAACGCTATGTACGCTTCGACCAGGTGGGTCCCGACTGTCAGGCACTTCCTTGCGTACGAAGATGTAGCTGGTGGGTCCCAGCAGTCAGGGGGCGAATCGTTTTTTTGCCGGGACGCACTTCCTTGCGTGCGAAGATGTAGCTGGTGGGTCCCAGCAGTCAGGGGAAACATTTTTTTGCAAAATACGGTGGCCCGTCCGGTGGGTCCCCACTGTCAGGTGGAGGAATAATTATTTTGCGCGTAATAAGGAGGCACTTCCTTGTTGCGGCCGTGGACCCAGCTGTCAGCCTCTCCACATACTGTCCACGTCCGATGGAAGCCGTTCCTTGACCACGTTGACCACGCCGCGCCGAGAGCACCAGGGCGGTGGACGACGGCGAGGCCTAGGAAGGGGACGACGCGTAGTCGGGGAAGACACGGCAGTGGATGCCCACGCGTAGAGGAGTACGAGGGTTCACTGGTTCACTGCGGTGTGAGGCTGCCGTCGCCGCAGAATAATAGGGGGTGTGGGTGAGTAGAGGGATGGCCTGGCCAACAGTGGGAATAGTAGGGGGCGGTGAGGCCTCCGCGGCAGCACAGCCGGCCACGGGAGGCAGGAGCATGCGGCACGACCGGCGCTGCTTTGGGCGGCTGGAGCAACAAGACCAGAGGTTGAAGAAGCACTACGGCCATTGGATGGACATCGTACGGTCACTGGAGCTAGAATCATTCATATTGACTAAGTTGACAAAGCACTCCGTCCCCGTCAACTTAGTAGGCCAACAAGGCAGCCTCCCACCAAGGTGGGTCCCAACCAGCAGGGGGAGTATTCATTTTTTTGTGCGTAATAAGGAGGCACTTCCGGTGGGTCCGAGCTGACAGCGGGGGAACGTTTTTTTCACGCAATACGGTGGCCCGTCCGGTGGGTCCCAGCGGTCAGGGGGAAACGTTTTTTTGTGAAATACGGCGGCCCGTCCGGTGGGTCCCTGCTGTCAGGTGGAGGAATCATTATTTTCCGCGTAATAAGGAGGCACTTCCTTGCTACAGTCGTGGACCCAGCTATCAACCTCTCCACGTACAGTCCACGTCCGATGGAAGCCGTTCCTTGACCACGTTGACCACGCCGCACCGAGAGCACTAGGGCGGTGGACGACGGCGAGGCCTAGGAAGGGGACGACGCGGAGCCGGGGAAGACGCGGTAGTGGAAGCCCGCGCAGAGAGGAGTACGAGGGTTCACTGGTTCGGCTGCGATGTGAGGCTGTCGTCGCTGCGGAATAACAGGGGGTGTGGGTGATTAGAGGGATGGCCTGGCCAGCGGTGGGAGTAGTAGGGGCGGTGAGGCCTGCGCGGCAGCACAGCCAGCCACGGGAGGCAGGAGCAGGCGGCATGACTGGCACTGCTTTGGGCGGCTGGAGCAAGAAGACCAGAGGTTGAAGAAGCACGACGGCCATTGGATGGACATCGTATGGTCACTGTAGCTAGAATCGTTTATATTGACTAAGTTGACAAAGCCCTTGGTACGCGTCAACTTAGTAGGCCCACAGGTCAGCTTCCGAAATGGTGCGCCCCAGATGTCAGGGGAGGAATCATTTTTTGGGCGGGTGAAGCTAGAATATCCGAGATTGAAGAAGAAGCACGGCATCCGTTGAATGGACATCCAATGGCCACTGCTGGTAGAACCGTGTGTTGACTATAAGTTGACAAAGCCTTGCATATGCGTCAACTTTTTTTTTGAGGGGACGCGTCAACTTATTAAGGCCACAAGTGTGTGGCAGAGAACTTATAGCCCATTTGTGATTTGTAAGAATGTGCAGCCAATTTTTGAATTCTAATGGAATTTACTACAACCCATTTACAGTTTGTTAAAAGTACAACCCATTTCAACCAACCGTTCAAAACAGAATTCAATAAAAATTTCCCACATTTTGATGGGATCCGAAATATTTTTATCCCGAAATTTCTAGTCAGATTAAATACAATTTCAATATAAATTTATATTACGTAAAAATCCAACGAAACATTGCGCTCGCAACAATTAATGAAATTAAAATTTTCAACATCCAAAAATAATATTTTATAAAGTAATTACGTGTTTGGTGCATTTTTTATAGTTACTGCCCAGTTTTTATAATTACATCCCATTTATTATTTCTTAAAGCCCATTTTCTTGTTAAGCCTAATGCATCCCTCCTAGGAAAGATTTGCAGCCCAGCAGGGCGGAGAATAACAACTTGACCTTGCCTGGGTATTCCTAAAAAAAGTATAGCTGGGCTAGCCATTTTCAGCTTGAAAAAATTAATATCTGGCCTGGATATCTAGCCTGGGCTAGAGGGGCCACAGCCCACCCAGTTAATAGCTGCAGCGATGTTTTCGTTGTTGTTCAGAGGAGAAAAATTAATATCTGGGCTAAACATCGCTCAAGAAAAACTCTGTAGTGCTCACACCTCAAAAACAAAAATACTGCTCGAGCTGCTTGGTCCCAGCTGTCGACCACTTCTTGTGCAATTCTTTTGTTTATTGACTACATAGGTTGACAATGGTGTGGGACCGTGATGTCAGGAAACCAGGAGGAAGCAAAAAATATATAGTTTTATATACTAATAAGGAGGCACTTGCGTACGTGCGGCTATGGCCCTGGTGGGTCCCCACTGTCATCCTCTCAAAGTAAAGTCATGTCCTCATCCTCATGTCCGTTGACCATGTTGACAATGCGAGATGGGGGCGCCACGGCAAGCGCAACAACTCGAAGGACGACGGAGAGGGCCTCGCGGGCCCTACGGATGGTCTGATACAGCGCCCGCTGCTCATAGGTGTCCGATGATCCTGGCCTCCGCCGCCCACCATTGCTATATAAACTGCTGCGCCGGCCATAGCCGCAATCATCCGCATCCGTTCCTATTCTCCTGTCCACACCACTACTGCCCACCATGGCTTCCTCGCGCTCCAGCGCTCTTCGGGACAGGCGGACGACGGACCACAAGGAGATGGCAGCCATTGCTGCCGACTGGCCGGCCGGCAGGCAGCTGGAGGACGACGACGTCCCAATGGAGAACATGGTAGTCGATGATCCGGCGCCAACCCCCTCCTCCATGCCATCCTCGCCGTTGCATTGCACCATGACAATCAGCGAAGCCCGTGCCCAATATATGGACACGGTGAGGCAGAAGCATGAGGAGCAGTTCCGTGAGGCGCAGGCCGACGCCGCCTACAACCACCTTCTCCTCCAGGAGCACCTGCAGGCGGAGGAGCAGATTGCCGCGGAGCGGGTGGAGCAGGAGGCGCTGCTCGACTCATACCGCTCCGCTCGCGAGGGCCGCCTCGAGCGCTGGCGGTACCGCATGCAGGTGGCGGAGGCTGCGGCCGCCTACAAAGAGGGCGATGAAGCGGGCGAGGCGCTGTTTGGCGAGACCGAGGACGAGACAGAGGACAATGCCGGCTCCGACGAGTCCCCGATCCGCTGGCGTCGACGAGGCCCTGCTCCGCCGAGGCCCCGCGGCGCCAACAACGAGGCAGAGGACACCGCCGAGGCCCCACCCTGCCGGCAACGAGGGGGAGGATTTCCCTCGCTTCGCTGAGGCGCCGCCCGCCGTTAACGAGACAGAGGACAACGCCGACTCCGCTGAGGCCCCGCCCCGCTGCCAATGAGGCCGCGCCACACAAAAAACGAGGAAGAGTAGAACACGGTAGGTCGCCACCGCTCGGGTCCAAGTAAGGCCAGCGCTGCTACCCTCTGGTTGCTGGCACTGAGCTGTACATCATGGAGCAATTCAATGATTACAGGATGATTGAAGAGCGCTCCTTGGTTGAGCAAGGTCAAGAGATACAGTCATTTGCTAGAGAACTTGAGCACTTCAGTTGTATGCTACCGGACAAGTTTGTTGCCGGAGGTATCATCAGTAAGCTTCCTCCTTCGTGGATCTCATTGGCACTCTTGATGTGGAAGAAAAGGCGAGAGCAAAGGACACACGTGCTCGAGGAATTGAGGGAGGATCTAGTGCCGATCTGGTACAGAAGAAGAACTTCCAGCCCCACAAGTTCAAGAACAAGGGCAAGTTTGATGGTAAAGCAAAGTTTGATGGGAAGAACAAGGCTGTGCAACACACGAACTTCAAGAAGAAGAATGACAAGAAGAAAGGTGTTTGTCATGTGGGGATCCTGATCATTGGGCTCCTAGTTGCCCTAATCGCTATGACAAGCTAGGCGGGTTGACCATTGACGGCCGGTTAGCTTCTTGGCGGCGACGTGGGGTCGAAGAACTATGTTGGAGAAGGACGCTGCTTCTACTTAACTGCTGGTGCAGTTGGCTGACTGACACGTGGGCCCAACAGGCATCTGGGCCACATGTCAGTTACGCAACTGCACCTACAGTTAAGTCACTGAAGCTTCTGTTTGGCTCAGCCGGACACAGGTGGGTAGCTTCGGTTAATTAATTATACCTGCTTTTTAGTTGAAGAATGTATGAAATGTAATGAAATCCGGCATGTTTATATGAAATCCGACCGTGTATGAATGAATTTATTTCGATTAGTTCGAATTCTTGTATCACTGGCATTGGATGAACATGCAAAACAATACGTACTAGCATTATTCCCAGGGTGATCACCACGTTTGCAGCAGTTTCACATGTACTCCCTCCGGTCCTTTCTAGTCTGCATACAAGTTTTGTCTGCAGTCAAAGTATCTCTACTTTGACCAACCTTATAGAAAAAAGTATGCACTTTCACAATGTGCGAAGTAAAAAGGAACAGAAGGAGTACAAAGAGTTTGAGCAGCTTTTTAGCGTTCCTGTACATTGCAATCTAACACACAGGCCTGGCAATTCATAGAGAACATTCAAAACAATCGATGATTATGCATCTCAGCGATTCACATGTCAGAGCCAATATTTACTTCACAACTAAAGAATAAATAAAAAATGGATCGACGCTGCTGACAGCAAAGGGCGTCCCATTCGAAAAAATCAAACGCATGTCTTCTTGCTAAAATCAATGAGCAAAATTTGACAAGGTTTTCCCATTCCAAAATATCAAATGCCTACGATTGTGGAATGGGCAGGGTTTGCCATCAGTTCGGACATTGACATGGCACCTCGTGCTAAATAAACCAGCTGTTCTTTTTGTGCAGCTCCACCAAAATCAACCAAATTCGCGCGTAGCTTGTATGATTTCCCCTTATATGTTGCAACGCCTTGAACTTATCGGCACCTCCTTTCTTGTGGTGGAAATGAATGATTCGATGTACTCATGAACATTTTGTGCAGTTCCCATTGAAATCAAGTTGAGCACCCCTGTTTGCACAAATACAAAAAAGTGATTAGTATAAAGCAAACTGTACTATGAATTGACAGTTTAAACAGGCACCTACATGGTCCATGTAGAGCACACTTTTAGAAAAATGGAACTCACCGGAAAGAATCCTAGAACAACATTGTACTCGTGCATCACAGCAAGAAAATGGAGATTTGTCAGTCCTTCTGAGCTGAAGTTAGTTTGGTCTTGTGGGGAGTAATGTAACCATCCTTCAACTGCTCCTTCTGATGAGAAGATAGACAGGGCTTCTTCATCCTGGCATAATCGGAACTAGTCACTTCACGTACTCCATATTCTTCTTCAGAGGAGGATGATCCTGTTGTGCAAAGACAAGAGGATAACTAAATGCTAGCATCCCTGTTTGCTCAAAAAAAGGAAAGGAAATATTTAAAACAGCACAGATGAAGCACTTCTCAAGGACAATACCACTTTTTGATGATAGTATCTAAACAGTAGCACAACACCAATAGAGATGACAAAGCTCAATCATATGGATGAAATCAGTGGGCGAGTACCAACCTTTGTCAGGAGGCTTATTGTGTAGAGCATAAAGATGAAGCACTTCTCCGGAACCATCTGTTGCTATCTACTGTGGTGGCCATGCTTACTTATACTCCTCGATTAGATTAATGTTTCCAACATCTTCTTGTGCAGTTCCACTAAAATATATGGTATCTTCAAAGAAGATCCCTGTTTGCACAAGTAGAGATAATTACGTATTACATTAAGAGTGGCATCAAATCAGTGGCAAAACAATTGCTCGTTCCAGCCATAGCAATAAATTAAGATGCAAAACTATATCATTACTTGTGTCATCACAGTTCCAGTGCTTCATTACAGCACCAGGAGTTGATTTTTGTTTTTCTTCCGCTTGTTCTTCCCCTTCATCACTTGGTTCAATAACAGACAAGCTTCGCCTTCAATGTAAGATTTGGCATGTCAATTAGGTTGCACAAGTATAGCACTAAACAATGACATTAATTTTCTGATGAAAGTGGCAAAATACAGGCCAACAGTTGTGAAATATCCTTATCTTACCTCAATGGGATATTGCGGTGCACATACAGATTGGAAGTCTTGTCTCCATTTGTGCAGTTCACTAAAATCAAGCAACATTACCGTACAAGTAGCACAACATATGAAAGCACACTGCAGAATCATGTGAAAGAAGGCTAGTACTGACCTCTCATGACGCGGAATTCAAACAACTCACACGAAGATCTGAACCAAATTTGCCAGCACGGATAGGAAGTAAGATCTCCTCTTGTGCAGTTCCACTAAGATCAAGCAATCAAGCAACGTTGTCGGTGTGACATTTTGGTTGAACTGCACAAAACACTCTTAAAACAAAAGTGTTTTGTGCAGTGCAACAAAAGGTCACAATGGCAACGAGGTGAAGTAGATAACCCTGTTAACACAGAGGTGCAAAGCAAACAACTAGTGGTCAATAACGGGGGATGACACAGAAGCCAACAAAAAGAAGCATCTACCTTATCTAAATGGGAAAGAAAGCAAGATAGTAGCATTTCTCAAACGGTGGCATTGATTAATATTAACAGAGATATTATATTAATAATAAAATACGTTAAACATGTAATTTGCTTTTAACAGTGGCATTGCATCAATTTTCCAGCGGCATTATTAGAGGGTGCTTGTTTACAGGGACATTTTGGTGGACTAAAAGTGGGCATTTGGGACTAAAGAAAGAAGGCCCCGAGGGAGAGTCTTTTTGGGACTTTTTCCAACAGTTGCCCCTGCCACACATCACACCTTGTCTCTATTAGTTCATTACTAGGGGTAACATGGTCTTTTAGCATGTCATTTAATAACCTCTAGTCCATGTTTAGTCCCTGGAACCAAGCAGGTAGGGACTAGGGAGTTTTTAACCAAACAGGGCCTTAGATTAACAACAGCTAAAGAGTTGCACGGGACAGTGGACGCACCAACACCATGTGCATCTACCGATGTACTGGGGTGATGCACAGTCTGTCGCAACAAAGAACAAACAACGAAGGAGCATATTTGTGTTGGTCCCAGTTTTGTTATCTTTAGACACCTTTCCCTATGTGAGCGCAGCAAATCTAGTCCTGCTCAAACTCTACAGCCTTATCCCCCAAAACAAAAGATCAGTTCGTTACAGATGTGCGTACTGCGTTTGTCATTGTTTTCCCTTTTTGACCAACGTAGGTGCTGGATAGCCAGTCCTTTCCTCTGTGAACCACGTCCTAGATTTATGCTATACAACTTTCCCCACTACTTTCCCCCATTCCTGTCCTCTTTGAACCACGTCTTAGATTCATGCGATACAACTTTCCCCACTACTTCCCCCTTCCTTTCCTTTTTGAACCACGTCCTAGATTTATGCGATACAACTTTTCCCACTACTTTCCCCCATTCCTTTCCTCTTTGAACCACGTCCTAGATTCATGGTATACAACTTTCCCCACTACTTTCCTGTCTGATCCAACACCTAGATTCGAGTGCAGAAGCGGAAAAAGCCCACATGCAGCTAGAGCAATGCATGTGGAATAAGTAAATTATACCTTAAGGTTCTTGGGGTGTGGTTCGGTGGGTGACTGGAGGTCGTTCGACCCACACTATGTACGGCGGTGAAGAAGAAGGGGTCGGAGGCCCTCTCGCGCCGCCGCTGGGTGAAAGTGAACAGCTGCGCCGGTAGTGGATTCCCTCCCTCACCGACGGCGACAGCGTTAAGCCTCCTTCCCTTCCCAGCGGACGGATCCTACCGGCTCTTTGACCAGCAGTGAGGGGAGAGAGAGAGGCCAACGAAGTCTTGTTTAGATCTAGAGAGGGTGAGAGAGTGTGAAGAGAGCAACTACAAGCAGACCAGCAGTGAGGGGAGAGAGAGAGGCCAACGAAGTCTTGTTTAGATCTGGAGAGGGTGAGAGAGTGTGAAGAGAGCAACTACAAGCGCTGAGGCTCCAGCGTGTATATATATACTGGAGAGAGTGTGAAGAGTGCAAACCTAGAAAACAAGCGTCGAGGCTGCAGCTTATACGTGATGAGGTGATTATACGGTCACTACGAGATCGTACAGCTCCGTATCCATCCATTTTGACCAGTCAAAGAATCCTCCTGGCACGAATTATACTCAAGTGTAGTTATCGAACCCGAGACCTCAATTTTGATGAGCGCACAGGCTAACCAGCTACACAACCCTCCCGTTATGTTCAACGAGAGGAAAATAACCTTTTATACATTCCTGCATTCGTGTGACAAGCATGCTGTATTTTTGTGTGTGTGTGGGAGTCATTGGGATTTAAATCATAATCGTGTCATGTGGCTTTGGTGGTAAGACTATCCACAGTGGTGCAGAAATAATGCAGCCTTAGTCACCTTACCTCTCTCCACGTAGTACGTTGGGTCCCACCAGTGAGAGGGTGAAACAAACAAATTAATAAGAAAAATTAAAAGAGCCAGCGGTGTATCTTACCTCACACATCTCGCTACTGCTCGGGAACACTGTCCAATTGATCCCTCTGTTCGCTCACGTACTATTTTAAGTGAATCCTTATTATAACATGCACACAATTTTGGGCACTTGTATTCGACCTAAGTCAGTGTGCCATCGTAACTCGTATGACTCCCTCCGTCTAGGTGTAATAAGTCACGTTAGAAGGTGCAGCGGGACCAAGGTGCAAGCAGATTGGAGGAGAAGGAGAAACTTGACCGGTCATTCCTCCAATCAAAGCCCTGATTTCTATCTCTAAACGCAACAATTAATCCAAACAACTAAGAGATGGCGTTTTAGCTACCATGCACGGCCACGTATTAACTCGCATGCAAGCCAACTTCAATTTCTTGACTGGTCAACGCGTAGTTGCGCTCCATGCATTGGGTTTCCGGGGGAGATAACAAGGCAGAGTAAGGAGCGTTTGGTTACATTGCTTAGGCTGGTCATAGTGGTGAGTAACTTGGACTAGTACAACATGCATATGTTACTAGTCTATGTTACTACTACGCGAAGTTTGCCATCGGAAGCGAGCCGATCTGGCTCTCCTGAGCTAGCAAGGTTTTTCTAGCCCACCCAAGCTAGCTGGCCCACAAAAGCTAAAATATTTTAACAGTTCCAAACGCCTAACCTTGCCCGGCTATGCTACAAGTTGTTCTTGCTAAGGATCCAAACGCCCCCTAAGTAACAACGCTCGCTAGCAACGAGGCCAGGAGGGGATTGAGATGCGAAGTTAATGGACGATGCCTAAACATTTTGGGAATATCTGATTTCCGTAGGATGACTTAACACCTAGACGGAGGGAGTACTACTCCTCAGTCCAGGTTTGATGGAATATTCGTCACCTCTTCTCTTCTTGTACGTACTCCATTTGTATCTCACTTCCTATGGCTTCACACTCGCACGATTTTCCTATTCTATGAACCTGTGTGTGTGTGCGTGTGGATGTGTGTGTTTAACAGCATGTGTGTGTTAGAGAGAGCGACAAATCGACCTACTCCTACAGAGAGATGGTGTGTAGTGTATGATTTTAGCCGCGAGAGTCGGTGCATCCTCTCGTTTCCGGGCGTCCGGTAGGGACAGGCGGACAGCTGCCACGCCCGCTCCTGACCAGCCTGGCCCACCCAAAGCCCCTCCATCGCCCGCGCGTGCTTCCCGCCCGAAATGGTCAGCGCCGCTCCAAAGAACCGGTGCCGCATTCATGCCCGGGTAGAGCGGACGCGACCTCTCACTGGCGCCTGCATTGAAGGGAGAAGCGGATTCAAGAGTGATGGTTGCTTCGTCCATCCAACTTACTGCTGGGTCTATGTGATTTGACAGCTCATTGGTCATTATTACTGAGGTGGTAGGACTGCTGGATGTCCCACGCTTTCGGTGGAACGGAGGAAGTACTTGTATAGTATGTACTGTAATTTATCAGCGAGATAGTACAATGCTATGAAGCTTCCAGCTTTTGTTACATGTATCTTGCATCCAAGGTTGCCCATTGCAACATTTCATCAAATACAAAGGAGACTAACATGCATGCTATTGCATCTCAATGATTGACAGATCATAGCAAATATGTACTCCCTCCGTTCCAAAATAAGTGTCTCAACTTTATGCTACATAAAGAGCAAAATGAGTGAATCTACACTCTAAAATACGTCTATATACATCAGTGTTTGGAGTATGTACTAGTAGTTTATATTGAAATCTACTAAAGGACATATATATTCCAAACAATATGATAATCTCTCTAACCAAGGTAGTAGGGACGAGGAGTAAACGGAGGGAGTAGTAAAATTTTCTCCTCGTCCCGCGAGCCACCGCGCGCGTGGGCAAGGGAGCGGGCGTAAGGCGTACAGTACTACTACTACTCATGCAGTCCCTAGCCATTGAAACAGAGACAGCTAAAGAAAAAAATGATCCATGCAGTCCATAGCCCTTGAACCATAAACCCTAACCAGGCTTTAATTTGCTGGCAACGTCGACGGTTCCTAAGAAATGAAGTTTGCAACCCTTTGACCATCGGATCATTTTGTGCAGTTTCACCAAAATCGAGATGAGCATCCCTATGGCAAAGAAATTGAAGAAGCGTGATTAGAATAAGATTACTGGGACTAGTTAATGAGACATAAACTCATCACAAATACAGTACGTAGAAGCCAGTAGAGGTATGTGCGGGGCAAAGAAGTAGAGAAATATCCACATGGAGTGATGTGGGCAGCTGGAGCAGTGGTGCAAGCCGGCTGTAAAGGGAGTTGTACCTGAGGGATGTCGGGACGTAGCTCAACCTAGAGGAGGGCGGCGGGAGGAGGAAACTACCCACGTCGCGGCAGTGAGCAATGGACGAAGGCAACCTCACCGGCTTTGTGAGAGAGAATGGCGGGGACCCCTGATCGGGACGTGCCAACAGTGGGTTTTCGCCGTCGGCGACGGCGACCGCATCTACACTAAGCATCCACCCCTTCCCCCGGCGGACGTGATCCGCCGGGATGTTAGAGATGTGG
This sequence comes from Triticum aestivum, assembly GCF_018294505.1. Taxonomy (NCBI): domain Eukaryota; kingdom Viridiplantae; phylum Streptophyta; class Magnoliopsida; order Poales; family Poaceae; genus Triticum; species Triticum aestivum. The sequence goes on from NC_057805.1 coordinate 439,164,027, forward strand.
CCATAGTGGTTTTGTGTGAGAGAGTGTGAAAACTAAAGAGATCAACCCTAGCAAGCAACCGTGTAGGCTCGTCCTGCCTATGTATATAGTGGAGCGGTTTTGTTTTCTCTCCATATGACCCTTTTTATATTGCGTACGTGCCACTGAAGAAAAAAAACTTTATTTAGAAATGACGCGGCACCTACTACTCATTCTCCTATAAACCTTGTGCTTGGCATCTCCAAACTATTAACCTTGCGATTGGCTCTTCGCCTCTTCGGGAAGTCGAGCAATAATGGTACTGCAGTATATATCGTTTTGGCTATATGAGACCGAATGAATTGCTGCACGTCCACCACGTGGCGAGGGTCGAGGGGCGAGGGAGAGTGCGTACTATTACGTCCGTTTCAATATGGACTACATACGGAGCAAAATGAGTGAATCTACACTCTAAAATACGTCTATATACATCAGTGTTTGGAGTATGTACTAGTAGTTCATATTGAAATCTACTAAAGGACATATATTCCAAACAATATGATAATCTCTCTAACCAAGGTAGGGATGAGGAGTAAACGGAGGGAGTACTAGTAAATTTTTCTCCTCATCCTGCGAGCCACCGCGCGCGTGGGTGAGGGAGCGGGCGTAAGGCGTAGTAAGCAAGCTTCACCTCATCCTGCGAGCCACCGCGCCTGTGGGCGGGGGAGACGGCTGTGACGCCCCCGATTTGACCGTACACTAATCATGCACGCAAATGTGTACGACCACGATCAGGGACTCACGGGAAGATATCACAACACAACTCTAAAACATAAATAAGTCATACAAGCATTATAATACAAGCCAGGGGCCTCGAGGGCTCGAATACAAGTGCTCGATCATAGACGAGTCAGCGGAAGCAACAATATCTGAGTACAGACATAAGTTAAACAAGTTTGCCTTAAGAAGGCTAGCACAAAAGTAGCAACGATCGAAAAGGCAAGGCCTCCTGCCTGGGACCTCCTAACTACTCCTGGTCGTCGTCAGCGGCCTGCACGTAGTAGTAGGCACCTCCAGTGTCGTAGGTGTCGTCGTCGACGGTGGCGTCTGGCTCCTGGACTCCAACATCTGGTTGCGACAACCAGATAGAAAGGAAAGGGGGAAAAAGAGGGAGAGAAGCAACCGTGAGTACTCATCCAAAGTACTCGCAAGCAAGGAGCTACACTACATATGCATGGTTATATGTGTAAAGGGGCATTCAGTGGTCTGAACTGCAGAATGCCAGAATAAAAGGGGGATAGCTAGTCCTGTCGAAGACTAAGCCTCTGGACATCTCCATCTTGCAGCATGTAGAAGAGAGTAGATTGAAGTCCTCCAAGTAGCATCGCATAGCATAATCCTACCCGGCGATCCCCTCCTCGTCACCCTGTTAGAGAGCGATCACCGGGTTGTATCTGGCACTTGGAAGGGTGTATTTTATTCAGTATCCAGTTCTAGTTGTCATAAGCTCAAGGTACAACTCCGGGTCGTCCTTTTACCGAGGGACACGGCTATTCGAATAGATAAACTTCCCTGCAGGGGTGCACCACATAACCCAACACGCTCGATCCCAATTGGCCGGACACACTTTTCTGGGTCATGCCCGGCCTCGTAAGATCAACACGTCGCAGCCCCACCTAGGCTCAACAGAGAGGTCAGCACGCCGGTCTAAACCTATGCGCGCAGGGGTCTGGGCCCATCGCCCTATGCACACCTGCACGTTGCGAACGCGGCCGCGAGCAGACCTAGCAACCCACACGATCACGGCGGTTACGTCAAAGCGGTCCAACACGGCGCGCGCCACTCAGTCGCTGACGTCAAAAGAGCTTCGGCTGATACCACGACGTCGGGATACCCATAACTACTCCCACGTAGATGGTTAGTGCGTATAGACCAAATGGCCAGACTCAGATCAAATACCAAGATCTCGTTAAGCATGTTAAGTATCCGCGAACGCCGACCAGGGCCAGGCCCACCTCTTACCTAGGCGGTCTCAACCTGCCCTGTCGCTCCGCCACAAAGATCCACTTGCGGGTACTCCTACGAGCCGACCCGACTTTAGTCATCACATGTGTCATGTATATAGTATATAAATATATACCCGCGATCACCGCCCAGGTGATCACGGCCCGATAGTGTAGCATAGCAAACGGACAAGAATGTAGGGTCACTGATGGAAATCTAGCATCCTATACTAAGCATGTAGGATTGCAGGTAAAGGTATCAACAGTAGTAGCAAGGATAGGCTATGCATCAGAATAGGATATCGAAAAGCAGTAACATGCTACACTACTCTAATGCAAGCAGTATAGAGGAGAGTAGGCGATATCTGGTGATCAAGGGGGGGGGCTTGCCTGGTTGCCCTGGCAAGTAGGAGGGGTCGTCGACTCCGTAGTCGAACTGGGCAGCAGCAGTGTCGGTCTCGTAGTCTACCGGAGAGAAGAGGGGGAAGAAACAGTAAATACAATGCAAACACAAGCATGACGATGCGTGACATGACAGTGAGCAGTGCTAGGGGTGTCCTAACGCGACAGTAGGTGGTACCGGTGAAGGGGGGGAACATCCGGGAAAGTATTCCCGATGTTTTGCGTTTTCGGACAAACGGACCGGAGGGGGAAAGTTGCTAGTTAGATAGGTTAGGGAGGTGTGGTGGAAGAACGGACTGCGTATTCGGATTCGTCTCGTCGTTCTGAGCAACTTTCATATAGAAAACATTTTCATCCGAGTTACGGTTTAAAAGATATGAATTTTCAAAGTTTATTTGAATTTCTGGAATTATTTAATTAACAGAAAAAGGGATATGACGTCAGCATGACGTAGGAGTGACGTCAGCGGTTAACAGTCCGGGTTGACTGGTCAAACTGACAAGGGGGGACCCACCTGTCATAGACAGTGGGTTAACAGAGGATTAACTAATTAGTTTTTTAGCTAATTAACTACTGGGCCCACCTGTCAGTGAGAGATTAATTAAACTAATTATTTTTATTTATAAAACATTTTCTTTTTCTTTTCCTTTTAATTTTTGCGGCGGGGCCCGCATGTCAGTGACTGGGCCTGCCCAGTCAGCAGTTGACTGGGTCAACCCAGTCAACTGGGAACCGTGGGGGCCACTGGCAGTGACCCAGGGGGTGGCCCCAGGTGTGCCACGTCGGCGGCCGGCGCCGGAGCAACGCCGGCGACCAGACGCACGGCGGCGCGGCTCGGGAGGGGTACGGGTTTCTTGTACAGGGGGTCTCCGGAGGCGTGGCTGGGCGCGTTCGACGCGGCTCGACGTCGCGCGTCCAACGGCGGTGGTCGGAGGGGCTGGAACGGCCGGAGTCGACCGCTACGAGCTCGCCGGCGGCGAGGTGCTACGGGTGCCCGACGGAAGCTACGCTAGAGCGCGCGAACGGGCAAGCGTATGGGCTGGGGGGCATCTACGTACGGCGGGGAGTGCAACGGGCTTAACCCCGTGACCAATTGGTCACCGGAGACCCGCCGGCGGCGAGCTCCGCGGCGCGGCGTTCGGGCGCGCGTGGGGGAGCAGCTACGGAGCGCGGGCGAGCTAGCGGAGAGGGGGAGGAGGTAGAGGAGCTCACAGTGGAGCCGTAGGTAGTGGCAGCAAGCTCGGGGAGGGCGCGGGGTAGCCGGAGTCGGCGACGATCGACGGCGGACGTGCGGGGAAGACGAGCTCGGGGAGGTCGATGCAGTGGCGCTCGGCTCGTTCCCGATGGCACAGTCGGCGTAGTCGAAGGCGGGGAGTCGTTCGGGCACGTCGTCGGGGCGATCTGGGCACGGTGGCCGCGGGAACTACAGTGAACGGCGGCGAGCGCGCTCGGGCAGAGGGGAACGGAGGGGAGAGGGAGGGGGATCTGGCGGGGGAGAAGGCGCAGAGGCCGAGGGAGAGCGGGG
>NC_057805.1:439168990-439177845 GCF_018294505.1 Triticum aestivum
TGCTCCTTATAGGAGAGGTCTTGCTGCAATTCGAGCACTTCGTGATCCACAGCTCGGATTGGATCCTTGAAGCAACGGCGGAGCTGTGACACATGGAACACATCGTGAACCTGAGAAAGGTTCGGCGGTAGTTCCAGTTGGTATGCCACTTTTCCACGCCTTTCGAGAATAGTGAATGGGCCAATATAGCGAGGAGCTAGTTTGCCCTTGATCCCGAAGCGGTGAGCACCCTTCATAGGTGTGACTCGAAGATAAGCCTTTTCGCCAGGTTGATAGACCATGTCTTTATGATGACGGTCATACTGACTCTTCTGACGTGACTGAGCAGTCTTGAGATTCTCGCGAATAATGCGGACTTGTTCTTCGGCATCTTGGATAATATCCGGACCGAAGAGTGGACGTTCCCCAGTTTCTGACCAGTTCAGGGGGGTTCGGCACTTTCGTCCATATAACACTTCGAAGGGGGCCATCTTCAGACTAGCTTGATAGCTATTATTATAAGATAACTCAGCATACGGGAGAGATTCCTCCCATTTCTTGCCGAAGGAAATAACGCAAGCTCGAAGCATGTCTTCGAGAACTTGATTGACGCGTTCAACTTGTCCTTGCGATTGAGGATGAAACGCAGTACTAAATGACAGATGAGTGCCCATAGCTTCTTGGAAACTTGCCCAGAATCTTGAAGTGAATAAGCTGCCACGGTCTGAACTGATAACCAATGGAATACCGTGGAGTGAAACAATCCTGGACATATAGAGCGTTGCCAACTGGCTAGCAGTGATCGTTTCTTTGACTGCCAGGAAATGTGCAACTTTGGAAAGCCGGTCAATGACGACAAGAATAGCATCACTACCTTTCTGCGATTTGGGAAATCCAGTGACGAAGTCCATCTCAACATGGTCCCATTTCCATTCAGGAATAGAGATAGGTTGCAGAGTTCCAGCAGGCCTTTGATGTTCTGCTTTGATACGACGGCAAACGTCACACTCAGCAACATAACGAGCAATGTCTTGCTTCATATTAGTCCACCAGAATCTTTGACGGATGTCTTGGTACATCTTTGTACTACCCGGATGGATACTTAGAGGCGTATCATGAGCTTCTTTCATAACTTCCTGTGTCATATCCAGGTTTTTCTCTGTACATGGCACCACTAGGCGGCCCTTGAAGTATATGGTGCCATCTTCAGAAATGGTGAAGAATGAGGGCTTTCCTCCTGCGAGGTAGCGCTTAATCTTGTAGGCTTCAGAGTCATACTTCTGTAGCCTTTTGATGCTGTCCTCGAGATCTGGTTTAGCAACTAGGGTATTGAGGGAACCCTGGGTAACAACGTGGAGGTTCACCTTGCCAAATTGTTTAGGAGGGGGAGCGAGTGCACCCGGAGGAACAATATGGAGGTTCAGCTTCCTGAATTCTTCAACAAGCGAGGGCTGAACTTTATGAACCTGGAGGTGGTTGCAGTAAGACTTGCGGCTCAAGGCATTAGCCATTACATTAGCCTTGCCTGGCGTATAGGAAATACCCAAGTCAAAGTCTGCAACAAGCTCCATCCATCTCTGCTGACGGAGGTTCAGATCTGGTTGAGTAAACAGATACTTCAGACTTTGGTGGTCGGTGAAGATCTCGCAACGATTACCGAGAAGGTAATGTCGCCACTGCTTCAGCGCATGAATGACAGCAGCAAGTTCGAGGTCGTGAACTGGGTAGTTCTCTTCGTGAGGGCGCAATTGTCGAGAGGCATAAGCAATCACTTTGCGGTCTTGCATTAGGACACAGCCTAACCCTTGACGGGAAGCGTCGCAGTAAATGACGAAGTCCTTCTTAGTATCAGGTGGAGCTAGAACTGGGGCAGAAGTCAACTTGTCTTTGAGTGCCTGGAAACTTTCCTGACATTTGTCTGTCCATTGGAACTTGACACCCTTATGCAACAGGTTAGTCAGAGGCCTGGCGATCTTAGAGAAGTTCTCGACGAATCGACGGCAATAGCTGGCGAGACCGAGAAAACTTCTGACTTGCTTAACGTTCTTGGGAGGAGTCCAATCAAGAATAGCCTGAACTCGCTCGGGGTTGACAGCAATACCATCCTTAGAGATGACATGCCCCAGATAGGTTACTTCCGGTAGCCAGAATTCACATTTAGAGAACTTGGCATATAGTTGATGTTCTCATAGTTTTTCCAGCACAAGTCGAAGATGTTCAGCATGTTCTTCTTCGTTCTTGGAAAATATCAGGATATCATCCAGATAAACCACGACGAACTTGTCGAGGTAATCCATGAATATGTAGTTCATCAGACGAGAGAAGGTGGCTGGAGCATTGGTTAAACCGAAAGACATGACGGTGTACTCATATGAACCATAGCGAGTCACGAAGGCGGTCTTTGGGATATCCTCTTCGCGAACACGGATCTGGTGGTAGCCCAACCTCAAGTCGAGCTTAGAGAACACTGACGAACCCGCCAGTTGATCATACAGATCATTGATCCGAGGAAGAGGGTATTTATTCTGAATGGTAGCTTGGTTTATAGGACGGTAGTCTTGAACTAACCGGTTTGTCCCATCCTTCTTCTTGACAAAGAGAGAAGGTGCTCCCCAAGGAGAGCAACTTGGGCGAATGAATCCTTTGCGAAGAGACTTGTCGATTTCCTCCTTAAGCTCAAGGAGTTCATGCGGCGGCATTTTGTAGGGTCGCTTGGCTATAGGAGTGGTGCCTGGTTTCAAGTCGATGATGAATTCGACAGCTCTCGCAGGGGGAATCCCCGGAAGTTCTTCAGGGAAGACGTCGAGGAATTCACGCACGACGGGAATGTTTTCAATGCCCTCGAGTGGTGCAGCGTTCAATGCATTCAATGCATAGAGCCTTGCCTCGGCATTTTGCACCAGATGGGCTTGGTAAGTAACTATCTCATCTGAAGGGTGTAGCAGATGGACGGTCTTAGTGGTGCAAACGATTGAAGCAGTATGCGCTTTTAACCAATTCATTCCCAGAATGAGATCAATGCTACAGGACTTCAGTACGATGGGAGAGACAAGAAATTCCAGTCCTTCAATTTCAACAGTAACATCGCGACTAACCATAGAGGTTTGACATTGGCCCGCAGGGGTGTGTACCACTAGCGGAGTGTTTATCTCTTCGTAATGAATGCCATGCAGGAATGCAAATTCTGCTGATATGAATGAATGGGATGCTCCTGTATCAAATAAAACGGATGCTGGTACTGAATTTACGAGGAGTGTACCCATCACAGTAGCAGGCTGGTCTTGAGCTTCGTTGAGATCAACGTGGTTGGCATGAGCACGACCATAAGGCTTAGCATTGTTGCTGCGGGGCTGGTTGTTACCACGGCCAGCTGCTGGAAGGGCCAGTTGATTCTGGTTCTGATAGCAGTTCCTGGCAAAGTGACCCGGTTGACCACACTTGAAGCACAGACCATTATCGGGAGTGGGAACAGGAGCCCCAGGTGGGGGAGCTGGTAGCTTTGACTGCTTAGATGGTGGAGGAGGCAGACGCGGTGCAGCATAAGATTTCCTGGGAGCAGGTGCATTTGGACGATACATGCTGTTTGGGATCCATATCTTACGCTTCTGGGAGGGCGAGCCCGAAGATGAGCCCGTGTCACGGTTGCGCCTCTGAGAGCTCTGGTATTCCTGCAGACCAGTCTCGACATTGATGGCCTTGTTCACCAAGGTGGCGAAATCAGCAAAGTCATGCACTAGAAGTGCGAGCTTGATGTCAGCTTGAAGGCCATCACGGAACTTCTCCTGTCTACGTGCATCAGTTGCAATGTCTTCTTCAGCATAGCGGGACAAGTCCAGAAACTCCCGCTGATAAGCTTCGACAGTTTTGTTGCCTTGGGTGAGGTTGCGGAACTCACGCTTCTTCCGGTCCATGACTCCTTGAGGAATGAAGCGGGCACGGAAAGCTGCTTGGAAGTCTGGCCATGTGATGATTGTTCCAGCTGGCAGAGTACGCCTGTGGCTGTCCCACCATTGAGCTGCGGGTCCCTTCAAGAAGAAGGAAGCAAAATTGACATAGCTGGCAGGGGCTACATCAGCAGACTCCATCTCATAGGTGATGTCACGGAGCCAGTCATCAGCATCCAGAGGCTGAGTTGAGCTGCGGTAGATGGTTGGGTTGAGGCGTATGAAATCTTGAAGAGTCACTTGGGCTGGCTGCTGGTTCATATTGGGGCGAGGAAACTGAGCCATCATATTTTCCATGAATTGGCGGTTCAGTTCGAACTGTTGGATCATACCAGCCGCGTACTCAGGTGGTGGTGGGGCATCGCCACCGCGACCACGACCACCTGGTCTAACCATCCTGCTAATATATAACAGGGGTAGTTCAGCATTGAGAAAATTTGCAATGACAAGAATCATTCATGATGAAACATGCATAATTGAAAGGAGCACGATAGCTACTGCATAGTAGTCGGCATAACTTACAAAAGGGGTCATGCATAGAGTTCAGTACATAGAGTTCAGTACATGGACTAAAACATCATAGGCGGCACACAGGCTCGCGACGACTGAAACTAATACTACCATCAAGCCTACATCAGTCCCAAGAGGTACTGTGGAGGTAATCGTAGCCCGACAGCTGGTAGTGAGGCAACGGATAGCTCTCCACGTCAGCAGACTGGGGGCCGCGGATACTCAGGTGTAGAGCCCGACGCTCAGGTGGCAGAAGAGAACCAAGTGCGGGAGAGTAGCCTCCCACCTCTGGCCAACCGACACCGTGGGGCATCACGGTCCTAGCTGGGTAGATCGCAGTACGCGGTACCTGTCCAGACCGGACAAAGGGGTGCAGCAGCGTCAGAGCACGGTAAAGGTGCTGACGGGTGGTGTACATATCATGGCGAAGAGCTCGGATAGCTCGATCCAGCCCATCAGCATGCAGAACCAGGTGCTGATGGTAGAAGGGCTCTCGGGTGATAGTGGAGTAGGCAGCAGTATAGTATCCCTCCGCACCAACATCAGAGGCGATAGCAATGTGCCTGAAAGGGGAGATGTCCAACTCCTGATACTCTCCACGAAGACGTGTCAGAGCAGCATAGGCAGCATCGTGGACAGCCATATCGATGGTCACACCAACACCATGTGCGGTGTGCAGCACAGTAGTGGAGTCGTACTCCCGCAAGTAGAGGTGGACGATGGCACGGTACTGCTCCTGGTTAAAGTCCTGGAACTCCTCGTAGACGGTGAACTCAGGGTGCCAGCAATAACCCAGATAGGTCATCATCTCAGCTAGCACCGCAGGTGATCCCGAGGCACCAATGGCCATCGTGTGGCGAACGACCTGCCTCGTGGGTTCCATCAGAAAGCAAAGACGTTTCAAAGGAGTCAAATGACAGTGTGTGCATTATTCAAAATACTATTCTAAGAAACAACTATGGCTTATCCATCTTTGGGGTGAACGCGGTCACGGGATCCTAGTGTTAGAGTTAGTAAAGTCGTTTAACCCGAGTAGAAGAGAGTTCAGAGTCCCAGAGTAAAGGTCGAGGAGTAAAAGATCCTAGTACCACCCAATGGCGATGTGGGCCCATAACCCACAGGTCCCAGGATCGAAACCTGGCTCTGATACCAACTTGTGACGCCCCCGATTTGACCGTACACTAATCATGCAAGCAAATGTGTACGACCACGATCAGGGACTCACGGGAAGATATCACAACACAACTCTAAAACATAAATAAGTCATACAAGCATTATAATACAAGCCAGGGGCCTCGAGGGCTCGAATACAAGTGCTCGATCATAGACGATTCAGCGGAAGCAACAATATCTGAGTACAGACATAAGTTAAACAAGTTTGCCTTAAGAAGGCTAGCACAAAAGTAGCAACGATCGAAAAGGCAAGGCCTCCTGCCTGGGACCTCCTAACTACTCCTGGTCGTCGTCAGCGGCCTGCACGTAGTAGTAGGCACCTCCAGTGTCGTAGGTGTCGTCGTCGACGGTGGCGTCTGGCTCCTAGACTCCAACATCTGGTTGCGACAACCAGATAGAAAGGAAAGGGGGAAAAAGAGGGAGAGAAGCAACCGTGAGTACTCATCCAAAGTACTCGCAAGCAAGGAGCTACACTACATATGCATGGTTATATGTGTAAAGGGGCTTTCAGTGGTCTGAACTGCAGAATGCCAGAATAAAAGGGGGATAGCTAGTCCTGTCGAAGACTAAGCCTCTGGACATCTCCATCTTGCAGCATGTAGAAGAGAGTAGATTGAAGTCCTCCAAGTAGCATCGCATAGCATAATCCTACCCGGCGATCCCCTCCTCGTCACCCTGTTAGAGAGCGATCACCGGGTTGTATCTGGCACTTGGAAGGGTGTATTTTATTCAGTATCCAGTTCTAGTTGTCATAAGCTCAAGGTACAACTCCGGGTCGTCCTTTTACCGAGGGACACGGCTATTCGAATAGATAAACTTCCCTGCAGGGGTGCACCACATAACCCAACACGCTTGATCCCAATTGGCCGGACACACTTTTCTGGGTCATGCCCGGCCTCGTAAGATCAACACGTCGCAGCCCCACCTAGGCTCAACAGAGAGGTCAGCACGCCGGTCTAAACCTATGCGCGCAGGGGTCTGGGCCCATCGCCCTATGCACACCTGCACGTTGCGAACGCGGCCGCGAGCAGACCTAGCAACCCACACGATCACGGCGGTTACGTCAAAGCGGTCCAACACGGCGCGCGCCACTCAGTCGCTGACGTCAAAAGAGCTTCGGCTGATACCACGACGTCGGGATACCCATAACTACTCCCACGTAGATGGTTAGTGCGTATAGACCAAATGGCCAGACTCAGATAAAATACCAAGATCTCGTTAAGCGTGTTAAGTATCCGCGAACGCCGACCAGGGCCAGGCCCACCTCTTACCTAGGCGGTCTCAACCTGCCCTGTCGCTCCGCCACAAAGATCCACTTGCGGGTACTCCTACGAGCCGACCCGACTTTAGTCATCACATGTGTCATGTATATAGTATATAAATATATACCCGCGATCACCGCCCAGGTGATCACGGCCCGATAGTGTAGCACAGCAAACGGACAAGAATGTAGGGTCACTGATGGAAATCTAGCATCCTATACTAAGCATGTAGGATTGCAGGTAAAGGTATCAACAGTAGTAGCAAGGATAGGCTATGCATCAGAATAGGATATCGAAAAGCAGTAACATGCTACACTACTCTAATGCAAGCAGTATAGAGGAGAGTAGGCGATATCTGGTGATCAAGGGGGGGGGGGCTTGCCTGGTTGCTCTGGCAAGTAGGAGGGGTCGTCGACTCCGTAGTCGAACTGGGCAGCAGCAGTGTCGGTCTCGTAGTCTACCGGAGAGAAGAGGGGGAAGAAACAGTAAATACAATGCAAACACAAGCATGACGATGCGTGACATGACAGTGAGCGGTGCTAGGGGTGTCCTAACGCGACAGTAGGTGGTACCGGTGAAGGGGGGGAACATCCGGGAAAGTATTCCCGATGTTTTGCGTTTTCGGACAGACGGACCGGAGGGGGAAAGTTGCTAGTTAGATAGGTTAGGGAGGTGTGGTGGAAGAACGGACTGCGTATTCGGATTCGTCTCGTCGTTCTGAGCAACTTTCATATAGAAAACATTTTCATCCGAGTTACGGTTTAAAAGATATGAATTTTCAAAGTTTATTTGAATTTCTGGAATTATTTAATTAACAGAAAAAGGGATATGACGTCAGCATGACGTAGGAGTGACGTCAGCGGTTAACAGTCCGGGTTGACTGGTCAAACTGACAAGGGGGACCCACCTGTCATAGACAGTGGGTTAACAGAGGATTAACTAATTAGTTTTTTAGCTAATTAACTACTGGGCCCACCTGTCAGTGAGAGATTAATTAAACTAATTATTTTTATTTATAAAACATTTTCTTTTTCTTTTCCTTTTAATTTTTGCGGCGGGGCCCGCATGTCAGTGACTGGGCCTGCCCAGTCAGCAGTTGACTGGGTCAACCCAGTCAACTGGGAACGTGGGGGCCACTGGCAGTGACCCAGGGGGTGGCCCCAGGTGTGCCACGTCGGCGGCCGGCGCCGGAGCAACGCCGGCGACCAGACGCACGGCGGCGCGGCTCGGGAGGGGTACGGGTTTCGCGTACAGGGGGTCTCCGGAGGCGTGGCTGGGCGCGTTCGACGCGGCTCGACGTCGCGCGTCCAACGGCGGTGGTCGGAGGGGCTGGAACGGCCGGAGTCGACCGCTACGAGCTCGCCGGCGGCGAGGTGCTACGGGTGCCCGACGGAAGCTACGCTAGAGCGCGCGAACGGGCAAGCGTATGGGCTGGGGGGCATCTACGTACGGCGGGGAGTGCAACGGGCTTAACCCCGTGACCAATTGGTCACCGGAGACCCGCCGGCGGCGAGCTCCACGGCGCGGCGTTCGGGCGCGCGTGGGGGAGCAGCTACGGAGCGCGGGCGAGCTAGCGGAGAGGGGGAGGAGGTAGAGGAGCTCACAGTGGAGCCGTAGGGAGTGGCAGCGAGCTCGGGGAGGGCGCGGGGTAGCCGGAGTCGGCGACGATTGACGGCGGACGTGCGGGGAAGACGAGCTCGGGGAGGTCGATGCAGTGGCGCTCGGCTCGTTCCCGATGGCGCAGTCGGCGTAGTCGAAGGCGGGGAGTCGTTCGGGCACGTCGTCGGGGCGATCTGGGCACGGTGGCCGCGGGAACTACGGTGAACGGCGGCGAGCGCGCTCGGGCAAAGGGGAACGGAGGGGAGAGGAAGGGGGATCTGGCGGGGGAGAAGGCGCAGAGGCCGAGGGAGAGCGGGGGCGAGTGGGAGAGAGGCCCGAGGGAGCGGGGGGCCGCTGGCGCCCTTATCCTCTCGCGGGGTTCACCGCC
>NC_057805.1:439178216-439182041 GCF_018294505.1 Triticum aestivum
GCCTGCTCTTTTTTTCTTTTGACTGTTTTGTTTTCTGTTTTCTCTTATTTGTTCATTTCCTTTTTTGTTTTATTTCATTTAAAAGTATTTAGACATTTTATAAAAATGTGATTTCTCCACCATAATTACCAGTATATTATTTAGAACCCACTGAACATTTTTGTTTGAATTTTTGAAAACTTTTATTTTCCACTTTTAAATTTAATTGAAGTTTGAACTAGGAGTTTGACAAGGGTGTGGTTCAAATGTGATCTAGCCCTGTTTAGCAATATGATTAGCTTAATCAGAGGGGGTTACTGTAGCATGATTCTCAGGGTGTTACAACGGCGTACTAAGCAAGCTTCTCCTTGTTCTGCGAGTTGACGGGACACATCAAAATTACTCCAGTGTATAGAGCCTTGCCTCTAAGGTAGGCCCCACATGGTTTGCCTCTTTTTTAACATAACACGTCAAGACGCAATTTGTTTGTTCACCCGTGGTAGACGATCCTCCTTCCATCTAGTGGACAACCAGTACACGTGTCAAATTACCACGTGGGCTGCCTTTTCGTACAGAAATGAGCTCCACCGTGTACCCGCGCGGGTGTGGTTGGGAAAGAGACGGGAGTACGTGCGCCGTGCGTGCACCTCTTCTCTTCGTGCACGTCCCCCACCTACGTGGGTGTGTGTGAGAGATACAAACCTAGACAAATGGCTTGTGCGTTCGTGAGTGTTTTTTGTTTTGGGGAGGGAGGTTGATTTTGTGAATGTATTTGTGGGAATATGTGTCGATGACGTATCAATTTCGCATGCAATGTGTGTGAAATGGAGGCCTATCCATATCATATATATAGAGGGTCGGGCGATCCACGAGAAGAGAGGGAGGGATCATAGATATCGATAGAGTCGAAGAGAGGATCAAGTGGGTGGGTGCGAGACCGATGAAGAGAGCCATCGAAATTGTGTGTGTGTGCAAGTCAAAGATATAGGGCGACTGACCTAGCTACCGGAACGTCAGAGGGCACAGGTCAAGTTTGTGTGTGGCAGGGAGACATGACTAGAGCGCTCGATGTATCGGTGTGTGTGTGTGGGAGGGGGTGGGGTGATGGGTAGGCAGAGGCCTAACTATAGAGGTAGAACGACTCGTATATGTGTTGAGAAGGAGAGACCCAGCTATGTCTTGAGGGAGATCGGTCGACATCCATACATAACTGAAGGACGGGAAACAGGATGGGATAAAGAGAGAGAGAGAGGAGAGAGAGGGAGAGGGGTAGAGTGCTGGATGGGTGATGGAGTTGCTTCTCGAAGATGGTGGGAGAGGCCTACTAGACAAACTGAGGGTGGAACTGCAATATTATCAATAAGAGTGGGGATGTGTTTCTGTGTGTGCCTGTGCGTGATAGGTCTGTCGGGACACATCCATGGATGATGAAGGGGAACCATGTGTTTGGTAAGCAAACCTAACTAGATCGGTAGATCAATTGTTGTTTGTCGGAGGAAGGGAGAGACATAACTAATGAGGTAGATTGATCGACACATGGGAAAAAACGAGTTATAAGGACCTAGCTAGCTATATGTATAGCGGGAGATCGGTCGGTGTACGTCCATTTGTTAGAGGCAACTAAGGCCCGGCGAGACGGATAGACAGAGAGAATGGAGCTAGGAGGTGGTGCGAGAGGCCCAGCTACTAGCTAGATAGGGGGAGGAGTGTGCGGTTGTGAGATCGATGAAAAGAGGGGCGAGAGTTTACACGTGTGTGGGACCGTATGAGAGACACGAGGCAAGGACACATAAAGGAGGAGATTGAAGGTGCGTGTGTATGTTGTAGGTAGACATTGCTTGAGAGGTTTATCGATCGGTGTGTGTCGGAAAGGAGTTGTGGAGACTGTGGGAAAACAACCTAAAGAAAAAAATGAATGTGCGCGATGGATAGAATGCCGAGGGAGGGGGCCGAGGAGGGCGTGTGCATGCACGAGAGAAAGTTAGTGGTAGCTACAAAGGTTAGAGGATTGTGTGGGTGTAAGAGACTAACAAAGATCATAATTTGATATGAAAGTGGATTCATATATTTGAATAGGAGATCATAGTGTTTTAAACATATGCATGCATGAATATAGCGGTGATACGCGTGTTGTGGTTTTGCACATGTTATACCATAATGTGATAATGCATGTCGTTTGCAACTCACAGCTAAATGTCGAACAATCTAAACCATACTGTACATCGAACAATCTCACATTTTATTTGAATTTGTGATAATGTGTGGCGTTTGCAGCTTACAACTAAATATCGAACAATCTAAACAATACTATATATTGAACATTCTCACATTTTATTTGAATTTGTGGTAATGTGTGGTGTTTGCAACTCACATCTAAATACTTGTAGGCGTAGGGGGAGGGGCACCATACATAATGTGATAAACACATTATACATATGAGACATTGTTTAGTTTCTGAAGATCTAGCTAGAGCTTGAAATGTACTATGATTTGAAATCAACATAAAGTGGATTCAAAAAATCGAGTTCGAGTTCATATAGTACACATAGTTCATATGTAACTCGAGACTAATCATGTGGTGTGCAGTGAAGATAATACACAAACGATGGTTTAACTTGACAATAATGATGATTGTAGATCTTATTAAAAGAGAGAAACAAATTCAAATGCTTTGACTTCACAACAATCATTATTGTAGATCTTATTCAAATAGATAAACGAATTCAAATTTAGTTCATATTGAAGCGGTAGTATATACGTTTGGAATGCACTAAAACGTTCATTTGAGTACTAGGTTGCATGCATTATACACGTAGCGAAATATTTTAATTGAACATAACATGAATTCAAAGTTTTGAATGACATTTGTAGTGCGAATTGATTTGGTACAGTACACGTTAGGCTTGTTTGGAAATTTCAACCCGTGCCTTGTTCGCCCGAAATATTTAAGATATATCTTTGTCTCGTTGTGCTCTGACAACTCCCTCCATCTCAACCCGTGCCTTGCTATTCCAAAATTACAACGCGCGCGAAACCTCCCACCTCCTGTGAAATCCCGACACGCGAAATGCCTGTGATACCCCTGAACCAAAAGAACCGCCTCAAATCGGTGGGGGTACTTTCGTAACTTACCCCACATTTCGGACAAGCGCGTCCCTAAGCCATGGTTCCCCACTCCCATCCCATCCGCCCACCCATTTGTACACCGAGGCCGGCAAAATCCGCGAAGCCCCACACCCTGCTCCGTCCGCCACCCAGCCGGAGCCTCTTCCCCGACGACGTCGTCCACAGCAACACCTCGACGTCCCTCATCCACCGTACCGGATGAGGATCCGTCGTCGATCTGTTCGTCCCGGCGGTTCAGCCACCCCGTCCTCCACCTCCAAGGAGCTGCCTCGATGTTCCCCTCGTCTTTCGCGCCACCTCCATTCCCACACCGCCGTCTTCACCTGCGCCACCAGAAGAGCATCATCATCACCGTTTCCTCGGATGAAGCTGCGGCCTAATCGGCGCCACCAAAGAGGTTGTACATTAATCGCCGCATTTTTTTCTTGATTCGATCTCACTGTGCTGCCGGCGCTCGGTCCCGAGCCGACACGGCGCGGCTCAATCCACGGCGGCGGCGCCGGCCACTTCCTCCACGGTGTCGCTCCCTCGGCGGCAACGTCCACATCAGTAGGAGCAGCCGCTGCTGTAGCTCTCGCTCGCGCTGCTGCTCTGCTCTTGCTCTCGGTCCCCAGCCTGGTCTGCTCTTGCTCTTGCTCTTGCTCGCGCTGCTGCTCTCGCTCTTGCTCTTGCTTGCGATGTGCTCCGATTTAGCTACACTTCAGTCGACTGAATCGACTT
>NC_057805.1:439182613-439190654 GCF_018294505.1 Triticum aestivum
GGTGGTCGTCAACCGTGGTGGGGCGGTGGCGTGGGGATCACCGGAGAAAAAGCTCGGCACGGGGGGGCCTATAGGGATGGCCGGGGCGGCGGCGGACCGGCGGTGGGGAGTGTTTTTGGGGCGAGCGGGGCGGCGGGGGCGGCTGTTTGGCCGGTGGTGGCTGGCGGCTCAGGGGGGTGGAGGTTGAAGATGAACTGCAGGCCCTTGATTTCGTATCCAACGGCTGCAAAATCGACTGACCAGAGATGAAAAAGTCAGTCGGCTGACTTGTAGCCTCACCTCTAGTGCGTTCAGTTTCGACAGCAAAATTCAGTTTCGACAGTTAAGTTCAGTTTCAACAGTTAAATTCAGTTTCGACAGTTAAGTTCAGAGATGAGCGGCTGATGTATACATCTAGCACTTTGTGGTTATGTATTTTACGTCATCTATTGGAGATGCTATTAGAATTCCACTCAGGTTAACGTTGTCTCTCTTGTCCTGCTTCAGCCTCGGCGTCGTAGAACTCACCGGAGCTGCTCCAACGATGAAAGCCTCCACCACAATGGAGCAGTACGTCGGGCTCCATCTCCAAACGCCTAAGATCTTCTTCCCCTCCTCTGACAGCCAAGTCAGCCGGAGCATCCTCACCGGCCAACCCAATCACGCTGAGATCGACATGGCTTCGCCAAAGAGGTTGTACACTTCTTGTGGTTTGACTTAATCTCACCATGCTTCTTTGCATCCTGTGATCTTCCAATTCTTGTGAACCAAACACCCAGATTGGTAGAAATCCTGTGTTTTTAAATTCTCTGTTTTCCACGTGCATTCCTATCCTATTCCTGTCTATTTCCTATCCCTGCATTGTTAGAATCCTCAAATTCAAACAAGCCCTTACACAATTACTTCTGTTATAGATATGTGTCAAAGAAAACCTTGTGTGGTTTGTCCTGCTCCTGCGGTGCTGTGTTCCACCCCAGCTCAGCTGCTCCAACGACGGAGGGGTTCACCACAGCAGGGATCCGCTCTCCAGACTGTCTTTTGCCACCTCAGATCTTCTTCCCCGTCGCCGGCAGCCACGACAACTTCATTACCATCATCAACTGAGCAGATGACCTTGAGGACTACACGGGTCCGCAAGAGAGGTCGCACTCTTCCATGTCTGCTTACGTTATGCGTCGCTTAATATGATGACATGCTACTTTATCGACGTGTTCACCTATTAGATTCCGACTCAGGTCCAAACTTATGCTGAAACTTGAGTTTTAAATGGTTGTGGGGTACATATTGGGGCAACAATCAGTACAATCTGTCTACTATCTGGTTAATCTCGGATGTTTACTATGAGTTTCATGTTGGGTGCAAACAAACATTAAAGAAGCCATTATCTGTATTTTTTAACTAAAGCTATTATCTGCCTGCTATCATTGGTTTTGGGTCTATCCACAGTTTGCTACCTTCACTCTGGATTTGTGCATGCACTCCTTACATAATCTCACTATGTTTTATTCCTATGCATGTCAGTTATTGTACACAATGGAACTGAACATGTAGAGCACAAGAGATGAGCCTTGCGTGGCAATAAAATTTCATGCAGACGTCACTCCATGGTGGGCGCAAAGGCAGCCCCCCCTCCACCCATGTCGGATCTTAATCAAGAGGAAGATAATTTTTCTGAGGGGGATTGAGAAGCAGAAGACCACTCCTATTTACCCCATGAGGTCTTCACTCTAACTTGGCATGCTGATGTTGGTAATATCATGCATATGGTGCCTTGCATTGCTTACTGTATACATCAAAGATGTCATCTGCTTAGTTTAGACATGCTTTGTGTCAATGCCATCTGTTTAGTTTCTTTATCGTATATGTGAATCATGCAATGCAATCTTGTTTAGCCAGGCATCATATATGTGAATTTTGCAATGCCACCCTGGTTAGCCAGTCATCTTATATGTGAATTATATCATGACATCCTTTTTTATTACGTGTTAAATTTGTCAACAATTTTAGTACATTCAATTACTCTTCCTGTGCATCAACCATTCGGCACGGTGATGGAAAAATCTGGAGTGGAAACAAGGTCTTCAGAGCAGACAATGCTATCTGATGAAGCACATGTCTTGCTGGTTACAGATAGCTCCTCAGAGGAGGATTCAGAGACAGATGACCAGTCCTATCCCCCTCAAGGTGCATGCTCTAAGTTGGCAGGGTTATGTTGCTCATATCGTGCGTATGGTATCTTGCATTGCTATGTCATTTGCTTAGTTTAGACATGATTTGTGTGAGTGCCACCTGTTTAGTGTCTAATTACCATATATGTGAATTATGCAATGCCATCTTTTTGCAAGACATTATATATGTGAATTATGCAATGCTATCTTGTTGCAAGGCATTATATATGTGAATTATGCAATGCCATGCTGTTTAGCCAAGCGTCATATATGTGAATTATATCATGCCGTCCTTTTTTTTGTATTTCTCATTGCTTTTGTCGACAATGTTTGTATATTCAACTGCTCTTCCTGTGCATCAGCCATTTGAATTGGTGATGGAGAAATCTGGAGTGAAAACAAGGTCTTCAGAGCAGACAATGCTACCTGGTGAAGCAGATATGTTGCTGGTTACAGATAGCTCTTCAGAGGAGGATTCAGAGGCAGATAACCAGTCCTATTATCCCCCTGAGGTGTATGCTCAAACTTGGCAGGGTTATATTACTCATATCATGCATATGTTGTATTGCAATGCTTAGTTTTTACATCATATACACGATATTTAATGCCATCTCCTTAGTTGACACATCATATATGCGATTGCCCTCTGCACACTTCCTTAGTATATAAATCATATATTTGAATTATATCATGCCATGATGTTTACATAGACAGCATGTATCTGAATTATGGCATGCCAACCCATTTTCTAAAGACATAATATAGTTATATCATCTCATCATGTTCACATAGTCATCATATTTTGAATTATGTCATTCTATCCATGAAATATATCATGCCATCATGTTTCCATCGATGGCATGTTTATGATTTATGGCATGCCAACCACTTTAATAGACACATCGTATAGTTATATCATGTCATCCTGTTTACATAGTCATCATATTTTGAAGTATGTCATTCTATCCTGTTTAGTTAGCCATCATACATGTGAAATTGTGTCATGCTATCCTGTTTAATTAGCCATCATATATTTGAAATTATGTCCTGCTATTCTGTTTGGTTAGACAACATAAATGTGAATTATTTCATGCCCTGTTTTCTTCCCTACTATCCATTGCACCTGTCTATCTTACAATGTCTGTACATTCAATTACTTTTCTTGTTTATCAGCCATTTCAATTGGAGGGGGTGATGGCAGTATCTGTGGGAGTAAAAACACGGTCTTCAGACAAGATCGTGCTACCTGTCGATGGAGATAGAACCACGGTTGTACTTGCCCAAGAACCAGCCACACCACACATAACCCAGACTCACGCAGATTGTACCCCTACCCAGTTGGATAGAGAACCAGCTACACCCCTTCTAACCC
Organism: Triticum aestivum; assembly: GCF_018294505.1. Taxonomy (NCBI): domain Eukaryota; kingdom Viridiplantae; phylum Streptophyta; class Magnoliopsida; order Poales; family Poaceae; genus Triticum; species Triticum aestivum. The sequence goes on from NC_057805.1 coordinate 439,186,133, forward strand.
CAACCCCAGCAGATAGTAACCTAGTTCCCGTTGACACAGCACCGTCTCCACCACAGAGCACCCAAACACAAGCAGTTAGTAAGGCAACCACAGTGCCCAAAGCACAAGGACCACCACTTCGAACCCCAAGTCAACGCTTAAAGCAGAAGAATAATTGTTCTCAGGTCAGGTTCCGTAGCTATGGTTCATACTACTTTGGTCTTCCATCACTGTATTTACTCATACCAACTAATTTCAAATTTGAAGGATGCAATTGAAACTCCAATGGCGCAACATGTATGTTTTAAACCTGTTTCTTTAACGTGTTTGCTGTTGTAACTTGCTCTATGTTGATTTCAGTTTCAATTGAATAAACAATTATGTTCTCATGCCATGCACATTACAAGTGTTGTTATTGCTGTGTAGTTTCCCACACTTATATTCTGTCTATGCTGCTTTGTCTTAAATAGATATGATTCGAACTGTATCTATCTTGATTTGGCAACATAAACTAGAATGATCTGGACCATATAGTGACCATACTACATACATATATGTTTATTTCATGCTGTTATCCTGTCCACCTTACTACTGAACTGGTTTACCAAAATGAGTTTCATATACTAAATTGTAAACCTGTGATGTGTTTGTTTGTTTCTCCTTTAGAACGCGGATAAAATATTGGAGAAGAGTACCCCCGTTATGCAATGGTAAAGGAAGTAATGCAGATCAGGTTCAAGATAGTGAGACATCCCTATTGTTCTCCAAGAAAGCTGATAAAAACTATATTGAAGACACTGAGACAACCCCAAAGTCCTGTCTTGATGTAGTGTTCGAGTTACTGGCTACTACTGCTGGCACCAGCTCTTCGAACTCGTTGCCTGAATCAGTTCGGCTTCTTGAGTCTCAACTTCAAGTTGAAAGACATCGATCAGATGTTATGCGACAGGAAGCCGAAGGACTGAGGAAGTCCCTTCAGAATTCAGATGCATACTTTCTGGTGCAACAGCAAGTGCTGGAGGATTTAAGCGCCAAACAAGAGAAAGTTAATAAGCTTGCTAAGCATCTTGCCAGCATTATGGGTACCCAGGATATTGTTTCTTGAGCTCTTCTAAAGTGGTTTCAGTTCTGGACTTGTTTTGCTGCGGCGTTTATATGCTGCTTTGTTCCCTATATTTGCACTTGTGGCGAACTTTGATGCCCAGTGGATGTAATATGTGTAATAGTCGTGATAGCCTAGTGTAAGTTGCTTGGTTATTTATTTCCGTTGTCTTGTTTATTTGTTTTCTTGTAGTCAGTGCAGTTCTTTTTCCGCGGTTTGCTAGTGTCCATGAATATCAGTCAAGTCAAGAAACTCAGAAAGATTGTTAGGATAAAGAAATTAGCGACAAAAGACAACAAGATCTTTGTCTGCACAATGAAGAAGACATCAGTTCACTACAGGATGGTACTAACTATTATACCTTGCCTTTTTTTATTCCTTTGCCCCATTTCCAATGTAGAGAAGATATTTATGCACATACTTGTTTTCAGGCCTTTCCAAAGCAGTTCACTGATGATTACCTCTCAAACCACCTGTATGGCCAGGAGGCGAGGAAGGTATTCATAAGACACCCACGGTTCAATATTGAAGTTTTCCTGAAGAGGACGAAGGATGGATGGTCAATCATCCACAGGCACTAGCCTAAAGTTACAAAGACCTTCAACATCAATGAAGGCTCAATATCCGCCTTCTGCTTCAGCAGTTTTCCAGATGAGATACATCTGTCTATGTACCGTCTATGATGCTAATTTCAAAAGGTTATAGATGTTGCATGTGAAACTTGGTCCTGGTGTACTTGTGTAATGGGGTAGCTGGGTGCTGAAGCTATATGATGTTGTACTCTGATGTATTTCAATTATGAAAATGAAATATATTGTGTGCTTAATATGAACTGTCAATTAGATTAATAAATGGATTATGAATAATTGGATAATTAGCCTGCTAGTGGCGAATTAGCCTGCTAATTGGGTTTTGCCATTGCAAACGGTTGTTAAAAAAATACCCTGGGCGATGACCTGAGGCAACACACACAGTTTCTAGGAATAAACCGTGTTGGATCAATGAACAATCACACACGAATTTCTCTTGAAAACTGTTTGCGTTAGGCCACCTTGCGCAAACGTTTACCACATGAAAACTGTGTGTGATGGACAGCCTTTGCCGCACAGTTTCTTCCACGGATCGTGTGTGATATATTCAATAACGCAAGCGATTTAACGGGAAAAATTGTGTGTGATGTACCTGTGAACGGAAACGTTTTCCTTCGAGCGACTGTGTGGGATGTACATACAAACGGAAACGTTTAGCGAGGACTGACTGTGTGGGATGTACTTGCGACCGGAAACAATTTTGCCGTATAATTGTATTTTTTTAGCTCTACTGTATGTATTTCCGTATTTCAGCGCTCGCCGGTCGCACACGACCTCATTTTGCCGAACGTGTGTGCCAGGAGGGCATATGCCCGACGGTTTCTGGGTCGTGTGGGAAGGACCCCTCTATCGCCCACACTCACTTGGCGACGGTTCCAGATGCCGTCGCGGAAAGGGGTTTTAAACCATTTGTTTAGAAGCTTGCTGTACTAGTGATACAAGCTGGATCAGTAGGGTAATCATAGCTATGCTCAATGAGCAGGAAGCCCCCAAATAATTTTTATCAAGGCGTACAAGCCGGAACAGTAGGGTAGTCACAGCTATGCTCAATGAGCAGGAAGCCCCCAAGTGGTCTTATGAATTGACAATAAAGACTCAAATACTCAGAAATGAAATGACAGAGGCCCTGAATTATTAGGGATGTCGGCTTTATTATACTTGATCATAATATATACATGGATGGAAATATGTACAACACAAGAGCCAGTGGCTCAAGTGTAATAAGGCCGAAGATGAGCAATGTTCCAAGGCCGGCGAGTCTCCTCCTCAGACTTGCATGCTTGTGATCTCGAATATTAATGAGGTAGTACGACCTGTTGTTCAGATTTTTGCTGATCACAAAAGGCCCTTCCCAAGGTGGGGACAACTTGTGCATGTCTGTCTGATCCTGGATGAGCCGGAGCACCAAGTCACCTTCTTGGAAGGTCCGGGTTTTAACCCGATAGCTATGATAATGATGCAGATCTTGCTGGTAAATTGCTAAACGAGCCGCCGCAAGGTCACGCTCCTCATTCAGAAGGTCAAGAGCATCCTGACGTGCTTTTTCATTATCAGCTTCAACATAAGCCGCCACACGAGGCGAGTCGTGACGGATGTCACTAGAGAGAACCGCATCTGCTCCGTAAACCATGAAGAAAGGCGTATAACCCGTGGATCTGTTGGGGGTAGTATTGATACTCCAAAGTACCGAAGGCAACTCCTCAACCCAACAACCCGGCGTCCTCGGCAAAGGGACCATAAGCCGGGGTTTTATGCCTCTCAAGATTTCTTGATTGGCTCTTTCAGCTTGAGCATTGGACTGGGGGTGAGCCACTGATGAGACATCAAGACGAGTATGCTCTCATGACAGAATTCTTTCATAGCAACCTTAGACAGATTAGTGCCATTATCAGTTATGACGCTGCGAGGGTAGCCAAAACGGAAAATCACCTTTTTGATGAATTGAACTGCCGTTGCCACGTCACACTTGGTTACCGGTTCTGCCTCGACCCACTTTGTAAACTTGTCAACCGCCACCAAGAGGTGAGTCTTTTAGTCCTTGGATCTTTTAAAAGGTCCAACCATATCCAGCCCCCAGATTGCGAACGGCCAAGTAATTGCAATCATCCCTAATTCTTGAGCCGGAACGTGAGCTCGTCTTGAAAATTTCTGACAACCATCACAGTTGCTAACCAAGTCCTGTAACATCCCAAATTTTCAATTTGGAATGTTATACATAGATCATCATTTGCATATCATGTTTTGTTGCATTTTGACAAATCCTCGATAAATCCTAAGCAACTCAAGGACCCTCGGAGAGAGTTGGGGATTTTTTCTCGAATTTTTCTTATTTGATTTTTCAAAACGAGGATTTTATTTTAATTATTTTTCTCTCCGGAAAAATATTTCAATTTATAAATAAGCGAGAGGAGAAAATATGACTTCTCCAAAAACATTGAAATACTGGAGGAAAAATGTTAAAAACATTATTTGGAATTTATTGGATTTTATTTGCAATTTTTATTGCATTTAAAAATATGTATGTTTTCAATATATTATTTTGATTTAAAACAAATGTTCACCCTATTCTAGATTTTCTAACTAGACGGGGAAAATTTATTTCATATTTTTCTGATTTTTATTTATTTTTCTACGCAATATTTTCCGCGGAACATATTTTTAAAAAAATACGCGCCGCGCCCACTGGGCCGAGCGCAGCCGACGGCCCATCCCGCCCGCGCTCTCCTTCCTCCCCACGACGCCGCCGGAGTCCGGCCTCGCCACGACGCCGCCGCCGCCTCGGTGCCCCCTCCCCCAAGCCGCCCTCGCCCCCCCTCCATATATACCCCCCCTCCGTTTTCGCCATCACCGC
>NC_057805.1:439191183-439212787 GCF_018294505.1 Triticum aestivum
CTAGCCCGCGCCCGCCGGAGCCCTCGCCGGAGCGAGCCCCGTCGAGGTACCGCCGCTGCCTCGTCTCGTGTTGACCGGTTTTCTGAAAAAAAAACCTTTTGTTTAAAAAAAACCCTAGATCGGTTTTTTTCGGTTTTCTTATTTTACGAGCGTTCACCGAACCGTTCGTTTTAACGAACGCGTTCGTCAGTTTTTCTCTGTTAACGAACGTCCGTTATTTAACCGTTCGTCCGTTTTTTCTTTTTCGTCGGATTTTCTCGTTATTTTCTCAGATTCGATTTCTGATCGAATTTTCGAATCTGTTTAACTTCTCGCTCGTTTATCGGAATCAGGTGATTCAAGCACCTAGAGTTTCGTCTCAAAATTCTCTTTCCGTTTAATCTACTCAAACAAGTTTTTGCAACAGTAAAATTTGACCTAGATCCAGATTAGCAAACGGAGTTTCTTTCTTTCACCGTTTGATTTCCGTTGCTTCTTTCGAGTTGATTCTTTTTGCAAACCGGACTTCTTAAGTTGAACTTTCTGGTTGGATCTTTCTTTCGTGTTTTACCTGTGCATTAGATGAGTACTGATTGTATGCTTGTTTGTTTGCGTTAGAGTACCCGGAGTGTGCCGCTTGTTACTTCGACTCGCTAGGTTTTGCGGATCATCAGCAAGGCAAGTAACACTTTGATCATACCCCGTTCATACCCAGTTTTATTGCATTAGATCTGTTTTCCTCACACATTGCATGATTAGGATCTAATTAAACTGTGGGTATTGGGAAGTAGTTGAGGTAGTACCTATTACCTGTTTATATCAAACCCTTGGGAGTTACTTCTACGTTGCTTTTATTTATTGCCATGCTATGCTCGTAGACGTGGATTGGGTTTGAGAGATATTCATGACAGATGTGAGTGTTTAATAATGGTTCAACTTAAGGTGGCAACTAAAACTCACATCTGGGTGGATTGAGGCACCTGGAGAACCCAGTGTTGTCTGTTTGAATAAGGTCCGCCACCCAGGCTCAAAGGGATCATAAGATTATTCATGCTAGAAACTTCCGTGTGCAGCCGCAAGCTATTATGGGCTCTAGCATAGCTGAGTAGGTTACAGGATGTCTTGAAGAGGTGGACTAGCAGATGTAGGGGAAAGTAGGTGTACCGATCCATCCAGAGTAGAGAGTGACTGTTTCTGAAAGACTGTGTCTCGGTCATCCGTTTCTCAAACATCATGTAGTGCGAGAATCAAGCGGAGGCGATCGAGTGTTGTGGGGAAAAGTGCACAAACCTCTGCACAGTGTACAAACTGATCATGATTAGCCGTGTCCCCGGTTATGGACAACTTGAGTATCTAGTACCTGGATTATCATTTGAATCTCATCACCGTGATACTTATAATTAATTTTGTTGGGTTAATGATGTTACTTAATTGGGATTGAGTTGGAGGTACCTTCTCAATGTTTCAACCACCATGATAGTTAAATAAAATTTATTCCTTTGCAGTAGGATAAAATTGGCTTTTCGCAAAACTGTAACCATAGAGCTTTCCACCAGCCATATATGCATATAGTATAGCTTTGTCATTGTTCATTGTTCTCTATGTGTTGCTTTGCCAGCATATTCTATGTGCTGGCCCGTTTTCGGGCTGCAACGTTTCATGTTGCAGACTTTTCAGACGACGAGTAAGGTGCCTTAGGTCGTGGTCTTATACTCAGTGATGCCGCTGGAGTTGATGGACTCACTTATCTTCCAAGTCTTCCGCTGTTATCGTTATTAGATGGCCTTAAGCCATGTTTATACTTAATCTCTTCGGAGACATTCGATGTAATAAGTGTGTGATTGCTACTCTGTTATAAATCCTCCATTTGTACTGTGCGTGTCAGCATTACTGATCCAGGGATGCACAGCAGCACAGGCCATTTGAGGTCTGGTCGCTACAAGTCCTCTGCATCAGCAAGAGCCGTCAGCCAATAAAAACTCATGACGAAAAGCTTTAGCCACGAGAGACTTAGAGCCGGCATGATGACCACAATCTCCATCATGAATCTCCCGTAGAATCTCACGGCCTTCCTCAGGAGAAACACAACGCTGAAATGCCCCTGTGACACTGCATCGGTGCAACTCGCCATTGACAATAGTCATCGACTTAGACTGCCGGGTTATCTGCCTGGCCGAAGTTTCATCCTCAGGCAACTCACCCGGGTCACATAAGCCAAATATGGAACTGTCCAATCAGGAATAGCATGAAGAGCCGCCACCAACTGTGCCTCCGGGTCAGGAACTACAAGATCTTCCTCCATAGGCAATTTAACTGAAGGGTTATGCAAAATGTCAAGGAAAACATTGGGTGGTACCGGCTTACGCTGGGACCCAGCCGGCTTAAAGTATCAGCCACCTCATTTTTCCTGCGATCAACATGTTCCACTCGATAGCCTTTCAAATGACCACCAATAGCACCAACCTCTCGGCGTAAGCCGCCATGAGTGGATCCTTGGAATCCCAAGTTCCTGAAACTTGCTGAGCCACCAAATCCGAGTCGCCAAAACACGTCACCCGGCTTAGATTCATCTCTTTAGCCATCTGAAGACTATGGAGCAAGGCTTCATACTCAGCTGCATTGTTAGTACAAGGGAACATCAATCTTAAGACATAACAAAATTTATCACCTCGTGGGGAAGTCAAAATAACTCCAGCCCCCGAGCCTTCCAATTGTCTAGACCCATCAAAATGAATAGTCCAATATGTGTTATTCGGCTTCTCCTCAGGCATCTGCAACTCTGTCCAGTCATTGATGAAATCCACAAGTGCTTGAGACTTGATAGCCGACCGAGGCATATATTTTAAACCATGGCGTCCAAGCTCAATAGGCCACTTGGCCACCCGGCCTGTGGCTTCTCTGTTTTGAATAATATCCCCTAAGGGTGCAGAACTGACCACAGTGATGGGATGACCAAGGAAATACTGCTTTAACTTACGACTAGCCATGAATACTCCATAAACCAACTTCTGCCAATGTGGGTATCTCTGCTTAGATTCAATGTGTACCTCACTGACATAGTAAACCGGCCGCTGAACCGGATATTCATTGCCTGATTCTTTCCTTTCCATAACAACCACTACACTGATGGATCTGCTATTAGCTGAAGGAAATATGCCCTAGAGGCAATAATAAAGTTATTATTTATTTCCTCAAATCATGATAAACTATGAGATTATGCAACTCCCGTTTACCGGAGGAACACTTTGTGTTCTACCAAATGTCACAGTGTAACTGGGTGATTATAAAGGTGCTCTACAGGTGTCTCCGAAGGTACTTGTTGAGTTGGCGTATTTTGAGATTAGGATTTGTCACTCCGATTGTCGGAGAGGTATCTCTGGGCCCACTCGGTAATACACATCACTATAAGCCTTGCAAGCATTGTAACTAATGAGTTAGTTGCGGGATGATGTATTACGGAACGAGTAAAGAGACTTGCCGGTAACGAGTTGAACTAGGTATTGAGATACCGACGATCGAATCTCGGGCAAGTAACATACCGATGACAAAGGGAACAACGTATGTTGTTATGCGGTTTGATCGATAAAGATCTTCATAGAATATGTATGAGCCAATATGAGCATCCAGGTTCCGCTATTGGTTATTGACCGGAGACGTGTCTCGGTCATGTCTACATAGTTCTCGAACCCGTAGGGTCCGCACGCTTAAGTTCGGTGATGATCGGTATTATGAGTATTTGTGTTTTGATGCACCGAAGGTAGTTCGGAGTCCCGGATATGATCACAGACATGACAAGGAGTCTCGAAATGGTCGAGACGTAAAGATCGATATATTGGACGACTATGTTTGGACACCGGAATGGTTCCGGGAGGTTTCGGGCATATACCGGAGTACCGGGGGGTTACCGGAACCCCCAGGGGAAGCTATTGGGCCTTATTGGCCCAAGTGGAGGAAGAGGAGAGGGGGCCAGCTAGGGGCGCGCGCCCCCCTAGCCCAAACTGAATTGGACTAGGGGGCCGCCCCCCCATTTCCTTCTTCTTCTCCTCCCCTTCATTCCCCTCTCCTACTAGGACTAGGAAAGAGGGGGAATCCTACTTGGAGTAGGATTGCCCCCCTTGGGCGCGCCTCCTCCTCCTTGGCCGCTCCTCCTCCCCTTGCTCCTTTATAGACGGAGGAGGGGGCACCCCATACACACAACAATTGATCTCTTGATCTCTTAGACATGTGCGGTGCCCCGCTTCACCATAATCCACCTCGATAATATCATAGCAGTGCTTAGGCGAAGCCCTGCGTCGGTAGCATCATCATCACCGTCATCACGCCGTTGTGCTGACGAAACTCTCCTGCGAAGCTTTGCTGGATCGGAGCTCGCGGGGCGTCATCGAGTTGAACGTGTGCTGAACTCGGAGGTGCCGTGCGTTCGGTACTTGGATCGGTCGGATCGTGAAGATGTATGACTACATCAACCGCGTTGTGCTAACGCTTCCGCTTTCATTCTATGAGCGTACATGGACACACTCTCCCCTCTCGTTGCTATGCATCACCATGATCCTATGTGTGCGTAGGAATTTTTTTGAAATTACTACGTTCCCCAACAGTGGCATCCGAGCCAGGTTTATGCGTAGATGTTATATGCACGAGTAGAACACAAGTGAGTTGTGGGTGTTACAAGTCATACTGCTTTCCAGCATGCCATAGTTTGGTTCGGCGGTATTGTTGGATGAAGCGGCTCGGACCGACATTACGTGTACGCTTACGCGAGACTGGTTCTACCGACGTGCTTTGCACACAGGTGGCTGGCGGGTGTCTATTTCTCCAACTTTAGTTGAACCAAGTGTGGCTACACCCAGTCCTTGTGAAGTTTAAAACAGCACTAACTTGATGAAATATCGTTGTGGTTTTGATGCGTAGGTAAGAACGGTTCTTGCTAAGCCCGTAGCAGCCACGTAAAACTTGCAACAACAAAGTAGAGGACGTCTAACTTGTTTTTGCAGGGCATGCTGTGATGTGATATGGTCAAGACATGATGCTAAATTTTATTGTATGAGATGATCATGTTTTGTAACCGAGTTATCGGCAACTGGCAGGAGCCATATGGTTGTCGCTTTATTGTATGCAATGCAATCGCCCTGTAATTACTTTAATTTATGACTAAGCGGTAGCGATAGTCGTAGAAGCAATAATTGGCGAGACGACAATGATGCTACGATGGAGATCAAGGTGTCGCGCCGGTGGCGATGGTGATCATGATGGTGCTTCGAAGATGGAGATCACAAGCACAAGACGATGATGGCCATATCATATCACTTATATTGATTGCATGTGATGTTTATATTTTATGCATCTTATTTTGCTTAGATCGATGGTAGCATTATAAGATGATCTCTCACTAAATTTCAAGGTATAAGTGTTCTCCCTGAGTATGCACCATTGCAAAAGTTCTTCCTGCTGAGACACCACGTGATGATCGGGTGTGATAAGCTCTACGTTCAAATACAACTGGTGCAAGACAGTTTTGCACACGCGGAATACTCTGGTTAAACTTGACGAGCCTAGCATATGCAGATATGGCCTCGGAACACTGAGACAGAAAGGTCGAGCGTGAATCATATAGTATATGATCAACATAGTGATGTTCACCATTGAAAACTACTCCATCTCACGTGATGATCGGACATGGTTTAGTTGATATGGATCACGTGATCACTTAGATGATTAGAGGGATGTCTATCTAAGTGGGAGTTCTTTAATAATTCGATTGACTAAACTTTAATTTATCATGAACTTAGTACCTGATAGTATTAAGCGTGTCTATGTTGTTGTAGATAGATGGCCCGTGTTGTTGTTCCGTTGAATTTTAATGTGTTCCTTGAGAAAGAAAAGTTGAAAGATGATGGTAGCAATTACATGGACTGGTCCGTAACTTTAGGATTATCCTCATTCCTGCACAGAAGAATTACGTCCTGGAAGCACCGCTAGGTGCCAAACCCGCTACAGGAGCAACACCAGATGTTATGAACGTCTGGCAGAGCAAAGCTGATGACTACTCGATAGTTCAGTGTGCCATGCTTTACGGCTTAGAACCGGGACTTCAACGACGTTTTGAACGTCAGGGAGCATATGAGTTGTTCCAGGAGTTGAAGTTAATATTTCAAGCAAATGCCCGGATTAAGAGATATGAAGTCTCCAATAAGTTCTACAGCTGCAAGATGGAGGAGAATAGTTCTGTCAGTGAGCATATACTCAGAATGTGTGGGTATAACAATCACTTGATTCAACTGGGAGTTAATCTTCCGGATGATAGTGTCCTTGACAGAATTCTTCAATCACTGCCACCAAGCTACAAGAGCTTCGTGATGAACTATAATATGCAAGGGATGGATAAGACAATTCCTGAGCTCTTCGCAATGCTAAAGGCTGCGGAGGTAGAAATCAAGAAGGAGCATCAAGTGTTGATGGTCAACAAGACAACCAGTTTTAAGAAAAAGGGCAAAGGGAAGAAGATGGGGAACTTGAAGAAGAATAGCAAACAAGTTGCTGCTCAAGAGAAGAAACCCAAGTCTGGACCTATGAATGAGACTGAGTGCTTCTACTGCAAGCAGACTGGTCACTGGAAGCGGAACTGCCCCAAGTATTTGGGGGATAAGAAGGATGGCAAGGTGAACAAAGGTATATGTGATATACATGTTATTGATGTGTACCTTACTAATGCTCGCAGTAGCACCTGGGTATTTGATACTGGTTCTGTTGCTAATATTTGGAACTCGAAACAGGGGCTACGGATTAAGCGAAGATTGGCTAAGGACGAGGTGACAATGCGCGTGGGAAATGGTTCCAAAGTCGATGTGATCACGGTCGGCATGCTACGTCTACATCTACCTTCAGGATTAGTTTTAGACCTAAATAATTGTTATTTGGTGCCAGCGTTGAGCATGAACATTATATCTGGATCTTGTTTGATGCAAGACGGTTATTCATTTAAATCAGAGAATAATGGTTGTTCTATTTATATGATTAATATCTTTTATGGTCATGCACCCTTGAAGAGTGGTCTATTTATATTAAATCTCGATAGTAGTGATACACATATTCATAATATTGAAGCCAAAAGATGCAGAGTTGATAATGATAGTACAACTTATTTGTGGCACTGCCGTTTAGGTCATATTGGTGTAAAGTGCATGAAGAAACTCCATTCCGATGGACTTTTGGAATCACTTGATTATGAATCACTTGGTACTTGCGAACCATGCCTCATGGGCAAGATGATTAAAACACTGTTCTCCGGAACTACGGAGCGAGCAACAGATTTGTTGGAAATCATACATACTGATGTATGTGGTCCGATGAATGTTGAGGCTCGCGGCGGGTATCGTTATTTTCTCACCTTCATAGATGATTTGAGCAGATATGGGTATGTCTACTTAATGAAACATAAGTCTGAAACATTTGAAAAGTTCAAAGAATTTCAGAGTGAAGTAGAAAATCATCGTAACAAGAAAATAAAGTGTCTACTATCTTATCGTGGAGGAGAATATTTGAGTTACAAGTTTGGTCTTAATTTGAAACAATGCGAAATAGTTTCGCAACTCACGCCACCCGGAACACCACAGCGTAATGGTGTGTCCGAACGCCGTAATCGTACTTCACTAGATATGGTGCGATCCATGATGTCTCTTACTGATTTACCGCTACCATTTTTGGGATATGCTTTAGAGACGGATGCATTCACGTTAAATAGGGCACCATCTAAATCCGTTGAGACGACGCCTTATGAACTATGGTTTGGCAAGAAACCACAGTTGTTGTTTCATAAAGTTTGGGGCTGCGATGCTTATGTGAAAAAGCTTCAACCTGATAACCTCAAACCCAAATCGGAGAAATGTGTCTTCATAGGATACCCAAAGGAGACTATTGGGTACACCTTCTATCACAGATCCGAAGGCAAGACTTTTGTTGCTAAATTTGGAACCTTTCTAGAGAAGGAGTTTCTCTCGAAAGAAGTGAGTGGGAGGAAAGTAGAACTTGATGAGGTAATTGTACGTGCTCCCTTATTGGAAAGTAGTTCATCATAGAAACCGGTTCCTGTGACACCTACACCAATTAGTGAGGAAGTTAATAGTGATGATCATGAAACTTCAGATCAAGTTACTACCAAACCTCGTAGGTCAACCAGAGTGAGATCCGCACCAGAGTGGTACGGTAATACTGTTCTGGAGGTCAGGTTACTTGAACAAGGCGAACCTACGAACTTTGAAGAAGCGATGGTGAGCCCAGATTCCGCAAAATGGCTTGAGGCCATGAAATCTGAGATGGGACCCATGTATGAGAACAAAGTGTGGACTTTGGTTGACTTGCCCGATGATCGGCAAACCATTGAGAATAAATGGATCTTCAAGAAGAAGACAGACGCTAACGGTAATGTTACTGTTTACAAAGCTCGACTTGTTGCGAAAGGTTTTCGACAAGTTCAAGAGGTTGACTACGATGAGACTTTCTCACCCGTAGCGATGCTTAAGTCTGTCTGAATCATGTTAGCAATTGCCGCATTTTATGATTATGAAATTTGGCAAATGGATGTCAAAGCTGCATTCCTGAATGGATTTCTGGAAGAAGAGTTGTATATGATGCAACCAGAAGGTTTTGTCGATCCAAAGGGAGCTAACAAAGTGTGCAAGCTCCAGTGATCCATTTATGGACTGGTGCAAGCCAATCGGAGTTGGAATAAACGTTTCGATAGTGTGATCAAAGCATATGGTTTTATACAGACTTTTGGAGAAGCATGTATTTAAAAGAAAGTGAGTGGGAGCTCTGTAGCATTTCTGATATTATATGTGGATGACATATTACTAATTGGAAATGATATAGAATTTCTGGATAGCATAAAAGGATACTTGAACAAGAGTTTTTCAATGAAAGACCTCAGTGAAGCTGCTTATATATTGGGCATCAAGATCTATAGAGATAGATCAAGATGCTTAATTGGACATTCACAAAGCACATACCTTGATAATGTTTTGAAGAAGTTCAAAATGGATCAGCAAAGAAAGGGTTCTTGCCTGTGTTACAAGGTGTGAAGTTGAGTCAGACTTAATGCCCGACCACTGCAGAAGATAGAGAGAAAATGAAAGATGTTCCCTATGCTTCAGCCATAGGCTCTATCATGTACGCAATGCTATGTACCAGACCTGATGTGTGTCTTGCTATTAGCCTAGCAGGAAGGTACCAAAGTAATCCAGGAGTGGATCACTGGACAGCGGCCAAGAACATCTTGAAATACCTGAAAAGGACTAAGGATATGTTTCTCGTTTATGGAGGTGACAAAGAGCTCGTCGTAAATTGTTACGTCGATGCAAGCTTTGACACTGATCCGGACGATTCAAAATCGCAAACCGGATACGTGTTTATATTGAACGGTGGAGCTGTCAGTTGGTGCCATTCTAAACAAAGCGTCGTCGCGGGATCTACGTGTGAAGCAGAGTACATAGCTGCTTCGGAAGCAGAAAATGAAGGAGTCTGGATGAAGGAGTTCATATCCGATCTAGGTGTCATACCTAGTGCATCGGGTCCAATGAAAATCTTTTGTGACAATACTGGTGCAATTGCCTCGGCAAAGGAATCCAGATTTCACAAGAGAACCAAGCACATCAAGAGACGCTTCAATTCCATCTGGGACCAAGTCCAGGTGGGAGACATAGAGATTTGCAAGATACATACGGATCTGAATGTTGCAGACCCGTTGACTAAGCCTCTTCCACGAGCAAAACATGATCAGCACAAAGACTCCATGGGTGTTAGAATCATTAGTGTGTAATCTAGATTATTGACTCTAGTGCAAGTGGGAGACTGAAGGAAATATTCCCTAGAGGCAATAATAAAGTTATTATTTATTTCCTCAAATCATGATAAATTTTTATTATTCATGCTAGAATTGTATTAACCGGAAACATAATACATGTGTGAATACATAGACAAACAGAGTGTCACTAGTATGCCTCTACTTGACTAGCTCGTTAATCGAAGATGGTTGAGTTTCCTAGCCATGGACATGAGTTGTCATTTGATTAACGGGATCACATCATTAGGAGAATGATGTGATTGACTTGACCCATTCCGTTAGCTTAGCTCTTGATCGTTTAGTACGTTGCTATTGCTTTCTTCATGACTTATACATGTTCCTATGACTATGAGATTATGCAACTCCCGTTTACCGGAGGAACACTTTGTGTGCTAACAAACGTCACAACATAACTGGGTGATTATAAAGGTGCTCTACAGGTGTGTCCGAAGGTACTTGTTGAGTTGGCATATTTCGAGATTAGGATTTTTCACTCTGATTGTCGGAGAGGTATCTCTGGGCCCACTCGGTAATACACATCGCTATAAGCCTTGCAAGCATTGTAACTAATGAGTTAGTTGCGGGATGATGTATTACGGAGCGAGTAAAGAGACTTGCCGGTAACGAGATTTAACTAGGTATTGAGATACCGACGATCGAATCTCGGGCAAGTAACATACCAATGACAAAGGGAACAACGTATGTTGTTATGCAGTTTGACCGATAAAGATCTTCATAGAATATGTAGGAGCCAATATGAGCATCCAGGTTCCACTATTGGTTATTGAATGGAGACGTGTCTCGGTCATGTCTACATAGTTCTCGAACCCGTAGGGTCCGCACGCTTAAAGTTCGGTGACGATCGATATTATGAGTTTTTGTGTTTTGATGTACCAAAGGTAGTTCGGAGTCCCGGATATGATCATGGACATGACGAGGAGTCTCGAAATGGTCGAGATGTAAAGATCGATATATTGGACGACTATGTTTGGACACCGGAATGGTTCCGGGAGGTTTCGGGCATATACCGAAGTACCGGGTGGTTACCGGAACCCCCCGGGGAAGCTATTGGGCCTTATGGGCCCAAGTGGAGGAAGAGGAGAGGCGGCCAGCTAAGGGTGCGCGGTCCCCTAGCCCAAACTGAATTGGACTAGGGGGCCGGCCCCCCTTTCCTTCTTCTTCTCCTCCCCTTCCTTCCCCTCTCCTACTAGGACTAGGAAAGAGGGGGGAATCCTACTTGGAGTAGGATTTCCCGTCTTGGGCGCGCCTCCTCCTCCTTGGCCGCCCCCTCCTCCCCTTTCTCCTTTATATACGGAGGAGGGGGGCACCCCATAGACACAACAATTGATCTCTTGATCTCTTAGCCGTGTGCGGTGCCCCCCTTCACCACAATCCACCTCGATAATATCGTAGCGGTGCTTAGGCGAAGCCCTGCGTCGGTAGCATCATCATCACTGTCATCACGCCGTCGTGCTGACGAAACTATCCTGCGAAGCTTTGCTGGATCGGAGCTCGCGGCACGTCATCGAGTTGAACGTGTGCTGAACTCGGAGGTGCCGTGCGTTCGGTACTTGGATCGGTCGGATCGTGAAGACGTACGACTACATCAACCGCGTTGTGCTAACACTTCCGCTTCGGTCTACGAGGGTACGTGGACACACTCTCCCCTCTTGTTGCTATGCATCACCATGATCCGGTGTGTGTGTAGGATTTTTTTTTTGAAATTACTACGTTGGCCAACATTAGCAGCCACATATAACAGCAAGGGCTCCTTATCAATTGGAGCTGCAAGGATTGGCGGCTCAGCCAACTGCTTTTTCAACGCCTCAAACGCGTGATTGGTAGCATCACTCCAGACAAAATGGTTTTTTTTCTTCAACATCTGATACAAAGGGATAGCCTTCTCTCCCAGGTGACTTATAAACCGGCTCAAAGCCGCAATACGACCCGCCAAATGCTGGACGTCATTGATTCATGCCTTCTTAGCCAAAGAAGTGATAGCCCTGATTTTCTCCGGGTTACCTTCAATGCCTCTCTCAGAAACCAAAAAGGCCAACAGCTTACCAGCTGGAACAGCGAAAAAGCACTTGGCCGGGTTAAGCATCATTTTGTAGACCCGGAGGTTGTGAAAGGTCTCGTTCAAATCATCTAACAAGGTCTCTTTCTTCCTTGATTTTACAACTATGTCATCCACATAAGCATGAACATTGCGTCCAATTTGATTGTGGAGGCAATTCTGAACACAACGCTGATAAGTCGCCTAGGCACTCTTGAGCCCAAAAGGCATAGACACATAGCAGAAGGCTCCAGAAGGAGTGATAAAGGTTGTCTTCTCCTGGTCCTTAACTGCCATCTTGATCTGATGATAACCACAATAAGCATCTAGAAAACTCAAATGCTCACAACCCGCCGTAGCATCGATGATCTGATCAATATGAGGGAGAGCAAAAGGGTTAGCCGGATAGGCCTTGTTAAGGTCTGTATAATCTACACACATATGCCAAGTGCCGTTCTTCTTAAGTACCAGCACTGGGTTAGCCAACCACTCAGGATGAAAAACTTCCATAATAAACCCAGCCGCCAAGAGCCGGGCTACTTCTTCACCAATGGACTTGCGTCTCTCTTCATTAAGACGACGAAGGAATTGCTTGACCGGTTTAAACTTTGGATCAACATTGAGAGTGTGCTCAGCGATTTCCCTTGGTACACCTGGCATGTGTGAAGGCTTCCATGCAAAGATGTCTCGATTCTCATGAATGAACTCGATGAGCGCGCTTTCCTATTTCGGATCCATATTGGCACTGATGCTAAACTGCTTGGATGTGTTGCCAGGAACAAAGTCAACCTGCTTAGTGTCATTTGCCAATTAAACTTCAACAAGGGGTCATGCTCTGTAGTTGGCTTTTTCAAAGGTGTCATATCTGCCGGGTCAACATTATCTTTGTAGAACTTCAACTCCTCTGTTGCACAAACAGACTTAGCATAAGCAGCATCGCCCTCTTCACACTCCAAAGCTATCTTCCTGTTGCCATGTACTGTGATAGTACCCTTACGACCCGGCATCTTAAGCTGTAGATAAACATAACAAGGCCGTGCCATAAATTTAGCATAAGCCGACCGTCCAAACAGGGCGTGATAAGGGCTCTTGATCTTGACTACTTTAAAAGTCAATGTCTCAGCTCTATAATCATGATCATTGCCAAAGGCCACTTCCAAAGCTATCTTGCCCACCGGGTATGCCGACTTACCAGGCACCACCCCATGAAAAACAGTAGAAGACGGCTTAAGATCCTTGTAAGTCAAATTAATACGGAGAAAAGTATCATAGTAAAGGATATT
The DNA here is from genome assembly GCF_018294505.1 of Triticum aestivum. NCBI lineage: Eukaryota > Viridiplantae > Streptophyta > Magnoliopsida > Poales > Poaceae > Triticum > Triticum aestivum. The sequence goes on from NC_057805.1 coordinate 439,204,340, forward strand.
GATGTTGCTGCCTCCATCGATAAGCACCTTAGTAAACTTGTACCCTCCAACCTTAGGCGCAACCACCAAAGCCAATTGACCCGGATTGTCAACCCGGGGCAGGTGATCCTCATGGCTCCATATAATAGGATGTTCAGACCATCGCAAGTATCGAGGGACTGCCGGCTCAACCACGTTCACCGCCCGCTTATGAATCTTCTGGTCTCGTTTGCATAAGCTCGTGGTAAACACTTGATATTGACCACTATTCCGCTGCTTTGGATTAATCTGATAACCGGTCTACTGCTGCTGATTCCCTTGACTAGGTTGCTGATTAAAACCGCCCTGATTGCCTTGGCCCTGAAAACTGGAGCTTGAGCCGCCACCTCCAAAGCCAGGTTCGTGAGAGCCGGATCCTGACCCGCCATGCGGACCATGATTGTTCTGGAAATAACCGGAATTTCTATACTCCCTCATGATGAAGCAATCTTTCCTTAGATGACTGGCCGGCTTCTCTTGCGTACCGTGCTTTGGGCAAGGCTGATTCATAATCGCCTCAAGGTTGAACTTTGGCCCTCCAAACCGGGGCGTTGACGATTTCCCCTTACGATGCTGATTGTTACCCTGCGTGTTGGTATTGGCCTCAAAGTCTGAACCGCCGTCCATCTGCTTGCGCTTACCATTATTACCTTGACCCGCCGTATTGTGTTGCTGTCCCTTTGCATTGCCACTCTTCTTCCCCTTGTCGGTCTTCTCCTCATCAGACTCAGGGTCCTTAGTACTATCAGAGTCGGCATATTTGACGAGAGCCACCATGAGCTATCCCATATCATTGCAGTGGCGCTTAAGCCGCCCCAGCATCTGCTTAAGGGGAAGGAAACAGTAATTCTTTTCCAACATCAGGACGGCTGAACCGGCGTTGATACTGTCCGATGAATGGATAACGGCCGAGATCTGGCGCACCCAATTAGTTGTTGATTCGCCCTCACCCTGGACACAAGAGTCTAAATCAAGAATCGACATGGGTTGTTTGCACATATCTTTGAAATTCTGGATAAAACGCGTCTTCAATTCAGCCCACGACCTGATGGAGTTAGGGGGCAATCCTTTCAGCCAAGTGCATGCCAGCCCATCCAACATCATGGTGAAGTATTTAGCACACGCAGCATCACTGACGTCCAACATCTCCATGGCCATAGCATAGCTCTCAATACAGGCCTCTGGGGCTGATCCACCGTGTAATTAGGCACCTTGCGGGGGCCCTTAAAATCCTTGGGAAAGCGCTCATTACGTAAGCCAGCACTAAGCATGGCACACCAAGGGTTCTAGAGGTTACTCCTGCCTCCACAGACACTGATGGGTGGACCGTAGATTGTTGTTGAGCCGCCAACTGAGCCACCAGCTCAGCCTCCTGACATGCCCTGCCCTGATCCACCAAAGCCTGAGCATTATTATCAGCACGCGGCGGGTCATGCCTACGACGTTGGTTATGGTGCCACTCACTGCTTGAAACCGCTGGACACTCAATATGCCTGCTGTAGCTTCGGCTTGGACGAGGGGTTGAATGAATCCGATCACGACTGTATGAGTAAGCCGCCTGTTGAGCCACCGCTCTCTGAAGAAGCTCTCCGGCCCTCCGTATCTCCATCGTGGCTGGAGACTCTCCTTCAACGGGGAGAGCCGCCAATCGTGTAGCCGCGGCAATATATTGTCCAGAGGGTTAGAATAATGACCCGGCGGCGTCGGTACGCTCTGAGGCGGGGTTAAATTCAAACGGGGCGGGTCTGCAACATCTGGTTGAACCGCCGCTCCGGTCCCAGGCGCCTCAACAGCCCGGTTTACCTCAGGTGGATTGCTTCGCCCTGCCCCAGGTGTGTAGAAACGGTTCCTAGCCTCAAACTCTGTGGATACACAGGTCTGATGCCTCCTCCTCATAACAGCGTTCGAAGTGTTCTGATCTAAGGTGAGCCGGAACAACTATGCCTGGATCCGATGTGATTGCATGTCCAAGGCGGCTTGCTCTGTCGCCATCCTAGCATTCTCAGCAGCAAGTTCTTCCTTGGCTTGAGCTATCTCATCTCGCAGTTTCGCAACATCCACCTTATGATGTGCTTGAGTGTCTAGGGTTACCTCTGCCCCCATTAAAGTAGCCAAAGCGTCCAAAAGCTCGGTCAGAACCTGAGCCGGCGGGCGTGCAGAGCCGCTCGCTCTGGCTGTCGCCGCGACCGTTGAACTGGAAGTCATAGCAGGAACAGTTGTTGAATTGAGTACCGGTTGTGTGCCGCCATGAAGATCGCAACTCTGTTCGGCGGCTCATAGGGGTCCGGAATGTTGGGGAACGTACCATGCAATTTCAAAAAAAAAATCCTACGATCATGCAAAATCTATCTAGGAGATGCATAGCAACGAGAGGGGGAGAGTGTGTCCACGTACCCTCGTTGACCGAAAGCGGAAGCGTTATGTTAACGCGGTTGATGTAGTCGAACGTCTTCACGATCCAACCGATCCAAGTACCGAACGTACGGCACCTCCGTGTCAGCACATGTTCAGCTCGATGACGTCCCTCGAGCTCTTGATCCAGCAGAGGGTCGAGGGAGAGTTCCGTCAGAACAATGGCGTGGCGACGGTGTTGATGTGATCCACGCAGGGCTTCGCCTAAGCACTACGACGCTATGACCGGAGGCATAAACTATGGAGGGGGGCACCACACACGGCTAAGAGAAATCTTGGTGTGCCTTTGGGGTGCCCCCAGCCCCCGTATATAAAGGAGGTGGGGAGGAGGACGCCGGCCGAGGGGGGGCACGCCAAGAGGGGGAGTCCTACTAGGACTCTGTTCCTAGTAGGATTCGGCCCCCCTTTCCTTCCAACGGAGAGGGGAAAGGGGAAAGGAGGGAGAAGGAGAAGGAAAGAGGGGGGTCGCACCGCTCCCCTTGTCCAATTCGGATTGGGCAAGGGGGGCACGTGCCACCTCCCATGGCCTGCCTCCTCTCCTCCACTATGGCCCATTAGGCCCATTAACTTTCACAGGGGTTTCCGGTAGCCTCCCGGTACTCCGAAAAATCTCCGAACCTTATCGGAACCATTCCGGTGTCCGTATATAACCTTCCAATATATCAATCTTTACCTCTCGGCCATTTTGAGACTCCTCGTCATGTCCATGATCTCATCTGGGACTCCGAATAAACTTCAGTCACCAAACACATAACTCACAATACAAATCGTCATCGAACGTTAAGCGTGCGGACCCGACGGGTTCGAGAACTATGTAGACATGACTGAGACACATCTCCGGTCAATAACCAATAGAGGAACCTGGATGCTCATATTGGCTCCTACATATTCTACGAAGATCTTTATTGGACAAACCGCATAACAATATACGTTGTTCCCTTCGTCATCGGTATGTTACTTGCCCAAGATTCGATCGTCGGTATCATCATACCTAGTTCAATCTCGTTACCGGCAAGTCTCTTTACTCGTTCCATAATGCATCATCCTGCAACTAACTCATTAGTCACATTGCTTGCAAGGCTTATAGTGATGTGCATTGCGGAGAGGGCCCAGAGATACCTCTCCGGTACACGGAGTGACAAATCCTAATCTTGATCTATGCCAACCCAACAAAAACCTTCGGAGACATCTGTAGAGCATCTTTATTATCATCCAGTTACGTTGTGATGTTTGATAGCACACAAGGTGTTTCTCCAGTATTCGGGAGTTGCATAATCTCATAGTCAGAGGAACATGTATAAGTCATGAAGAAAGCAATAGCAATAAATCTAAACGATCGTTATGCTAAGCTAACGGATGGGTCTTGTCCATCACATCATTCTCTAATGATGTGATCCCGTTCATCGAATGACAACACATGTCTATGGTCAGGAAACATAACCATCTTTGATTAACGAGCTAGTCAAGTAGAGGCATACTAGGGACACTCTGTTTTGTCTATGTATTCACACTTGTACTAAGTTTCCGGTTAATACAATTCTAGCATGAATAATAAACATTTATCATGATACAAGGAAATATAAATAACAACTTTATTATTGCCTCTAGGGCATATTTCCTTCACGGAATACTATCACCATCGGAACAGCCCCCAAGCCAACCATCTTGCAATTGATATATGGTATCGGTCTCGCCGGTTGAGGACTCATCACCAGAGTAGATAGTCGTCTCTCCACCGAACACAGATCCTTCCTCAAGATCCACTCCTTGAGTAAAACCCATGAAAGTGTGCTTCACGGCGGGTTGAACCCTGGCGGGTCATGCACGCTGAGCAGCCTCGACGATGTCGGTGCAGGTGTCCGGCTCAGGCTCCGACTCACCGATCTTGCCGATGAAGACGTGGATTCTGTTGAAGGGGACCCGGTATACGTACTTGATTGAGCCGGCCTCGGGGCCCCAGCCAGCGTCGTCAATGTAGAGCTTGCCGCGGTGACTCTTGGTCATCCGGCCTATGGCATATCCCTTGATCCCTGTGAAGTTGCCCTTCAAGAACTCAAAACCACCGTGCACTGGTCCCACGGTGGGCACCAACTGTCGTGGACTTAACATGCAGATGTCCTAGCAAAAGGACTTATGTGTGGATCCATCGCAGCTAGGTTAGCTTGAAGGGGTTAAACGGGACAAAGGACATAGAGAGTTTACGCAGGTTAGGCCCCTCTCAACGAGGTAAAAGCCTACTCCTGCTTTAGGTTGTATTGCTTGGGTTTCGATTATGAGGGAGCAAATACGCTTGACCTAGTTCTTGATGAGTTGTTTCTTTAGTTAACCCACCGCTGGGTCACCCCTTTATATACAGGTTGATGCCCGGCGGCTTACAGAGTCACGGCCGGCTCATATAAAATGAGTCCGGCTCGGTATCTAACTAAGCTTGCCTTACAATACAAGTTAAACATATGGCGGCTCACACCCGTGGGCCTCAAGTCATCCATGGGTCTTTGGGCCTTCAGTAAGCTTGCTCTGTGAACCACCATCTTCATATATTCTAGGGCCTCTTCATCTTAAGACGCCAGTGGCATGACCTGGCCCCTCCTGGGTGGGTCATACCCAGTAGTTATATCCCCAACATCAAGGAAATCTTTTTGTGTTTTCTTTTTAGATACTACAGTGTAACTCCCACGATGCGGCTATATCTCCCACGTGTTGAGGCACGACTTAGAGGCATAACCGCATAGTGGTTTTGTCGCAAGAAGGGTCATCTTCACACAATCCCATGTAATGAACAAGAATGGGATAAAGAGTTGGCTTACAATCGCCACTTCACACAATACATAAATATTATTCATACATCATCCAAAATACAATCAGATAGACCGACTACGGTCAAAATCCAGATGAAAATAAGACAACCCCAAATGCTATATCCTCGATCGTCCCAACTGGGCTCCACTACTGATCATCAGGAAAAGACACATAGTAACGACCACGTTCCTCGTTGAACTCCCACTTGAGATCGACGCCATCGTCTGCACTGGCATCGTCGGCACCTGCAACTGTTGTTGGAAGTATCTGTGAGTCACGGGGACTCAGCAATCTCACACCCGCGAGATCAAGACTATTTAAGCTTATAGGGAAAAGGAGGTGCAAGAGGTGGAGCTGCAGCGGCAAAAGCATATATGGTGGCTAACTTGCGCAAATGAGAGCGAGAAGAGAAGCAAAGGAACGGACGTCATCTAGTAATGACCAAGAAGAGGTCCTGAACACCTACTTACGTCATTCATAACACAGACCGTGTTCACTTCCCGGACTCCGCCGAGAAGAGACCATCACGGCTACACACGCGATTGATGTATTTTAAATTGGGTCAAGTGACAAGTTATCTATAACCGGACATTAACAAATTCCCATCTGCCTCATAACCGCGGGCACGGCTTTCGAAAGATAAAACCCTGCAGGGGTGTCCCAACTTAGCCCATCATAAGCTCTCACGGTCAACGAAGGATAAACCTTCTCCCGGAAAGTCCCGATCAGTCTCGGAATCCCGGTTTACAAGACATCTCGACAATGGTAAAACAAGACCAGCAAAGCCTCCCGAATGTGCCGACAAATCCCGATAGGAGCTGCACATATCTCGTTCTCAGGGCACACCGGATTGTCCAAGCTTCCGATAGGCCAGACCAGAGTTGCCCCTGGTGGCCACCGGCGACTGACAGTTTGGACCAATACTCAGAGGAGCACTGGCCCGGGGGTTTAAAATAAAGATGACCCTCGGGCTCTAGAAAACCCGGGGGGGAAAGGTATAGGTCGCAAATGGTAAAACCAAGGTTGGGCCTTGCTGGAGGAGTTTTATTCAAGGCGAACTGTCAAGGGGGTCCCATAAATCACCCGACCGCGTAAGGAACGCAAACTCAAGGAACATAATCCCGGTATAACAGTAACTAGGGCGGCAAGAGTGGAACAAAACACCAGGCATAAGGCCGAGCCTTCCACCCTTTACCAAATATATAGGTGCATTAATTAAATAAGAGATATTGTGATATCCCAACATATCCATGTTCCGACATGGAACAAACTTCAACTTCACCTGCAACTAGCAACGCTATAAGAGGGGCTGAGCAAAAGCGGTAACAAAGCCAAACAACGGTTTGCTAGGAGAGGATGGTTAGGGGCTGACATGGCTAAAATAGGAGACATGATATAGCAAGTGATAGGTAGCGGAGCATGGCAATAGAGCGAACAACTAGAATAGCAAAGATAGAAGTGATTTCGAGGGGTGGTCATCTTGCCTGCAAGATTCTCAGAGTCGTCGAAAGCTTGATCCTCGTAAGCGTACTCGACAGGTTCCTCGTTCACGAACTCGTCTCCCGGCTCTACCCAAGACAAGAACACAAACAAATGGAACCACAATCAACAACGAGAAATGCACAAGCAACATGATGCAAGACATGAATGATATGCAAGATATGATATGCGATGCATATGCGTGCTCCGGAAGGAAAATGATGAACATGGCAGTAACTTGGCAAACCAAACATGCCACTGGAAAGATGAGATGATTTCGGTCGAAATCGATATAAAGATCACCGGAATCGGATGCACGGTTTGCAAATGGCAAGCAAAACAAGTATGACACCAATCTGCGATAAACAGCAAGATAGCACTTAAAATGCAACAAATAACAATGCTATAGCACCCCAACATAGCAACAAAGCACATGGAAGTAATCTACAGGAGATGCTTGACAAAAGATGAACACTGAGCTACGGCTAGTTCACAACATATCAAGCTCAAACAAGCATGGCAAAAGTGCAAAAGATTACAGCTTCACAGACTTGGTGAAAAACTGGACATGGCAGAAATCAGCATCAGGTAGCAATGTTCAGAGCACAAAATCAACATGCTACAGGAACTTAACATAGAAAAACAAGGCATGGTAGTGTTATACTAAATGCACATGACAAACGTCCCTTACTGACCATAAGCCAAAAAGGACCAGAAGATATGATGGCAAGCATGTAAACATAGCAAGTTTCGTTATCAGGTTCCAGACTTAGCAGAAAACAGAGCATGGCAGAAATATTAATATGTAGGCCTCTTTGTGAGCTTGATGCACTCACTACAGAGCAACGCATGACAAACCAAGCATACCTACAGCAAGATGGCATAGTTATGAAGCTATCCATGGCAAGAACAATTACATATCATGTATGGATCAACTACAATAAGCTTGGTAAAAATGCATGTCATGTTAAGCATCTGCCAGAAATATTTTATAATAAAAGTAGAGCAAGATTGAGTCATTCTATGTTACTCTAAAATTGCAAACAATTGCCGGAATGGATCAATTACAACTATAGCTACAAAACATCCTTACTGAACATCTCCAAAATATGCATGGATCTCTCTCTAGCATCAAGTTTACATGGCAACAAAATTACAGCAGACAAGGACTTAGAGAAAACACTAAGTCCCTGAAATCAGAAATATTACGGGGCCTACTTTGCATGCTTGTGCTAGTCACCACAGAGATCACAAAAATACATGGACTACACCACTGGAAAGATGGCATGGCATACTTCAAAACACATGTAGACCTCATGCTCAAAAGATGCACAGAATAAATGATACAAAAATGACAAATCTCCAAGTTCTGATAAGAACCAGAGAATAATAGCAACTAGCCCTCTTCCAACGAAGATTTGGGCATCAAGATGACCTCTAATGAAAATGATGCAATTGAAAAAAATGAAGAACATCACGAGACGAACAATTTGACATATTATACGCGCGAAGCGGAGCTATATGCACAAAGTTATGGCATCGGGAACATAGGCACTTGCTGATGGAATTCTGGGACTTAGAAATAAAAACGGACGCGAGGGAGGAAGTCAACGGGGCAGTACCGTACCAGATCGATCGGATCGGCTCCCGAGCTCGATGCCGGCGACGGGGAAGGAGGAAGAGGCGGCGCGGCGGCCCGGGGGAGGCGAGGCCGGCGGCGGCCGGAGGGGCGCCGGAGGA